>NC_053495.1:3186185-3283685 GCF_905171775.1 Rana temporaria | reverse complement strand
GGTAACTTTACGCCGGAAAAAGCCTAACGTAAACGACGTAAAAAAATGCGCCGGGCGGACGTACGTTTCTGAATCGGCGTATCTACCTAATTTGCATATTCCTCGTGTAAACCTACGGAAGCGCCACCTAGCGGCCAGCGTAAATATGCAGCCTAAGATACGACGGTGTAAGAGACTTACGCCGGTCGGATCTTAGGGAAATCTATGCGTAACTGATTCTATGAATCAGGCGCATAGATACGACCCCGCAACTCAGAGTTACGGCGGCGTATCCGGAGATACGCTGTCGTAACTGCTATCTGAATCCGGGCCTTAATGTCCATCTATGGAGGTCACTCCTCTCTATTGTCTCTCCTCCTCTCTATGGTTGGTGATCTCCAATCACATGATCGGATCGGATCGATTCCAATAAATACCAGCAGTAATAATGAACCAAGAAATTACTACAATCAGTTACAATTTGGACCTTTCTAGATATGTTGGATATAATTGTATGATTACAGATATATATAATAAGCCCCTCCCACATTGTTATTATGTATCCCAGCTCCAAATGTGGCTCTCCGAGGAATTCCCACCCAATCCAGCACCATGTCTTATTATGGAAGCGCGCGGAACGCCAACGACGGCTCATTGGCCAGGAATTACCTGAGGGGTCAGTGCTCCTATACAAAGCAGGACGAGGGGCCCTGGTGGATGGTGGACCTTAAACAGCCCCACAAGATCATGTCCGTGGCCGTCACCAACCGTGTCCTGGAATGCTGCAGGGAACGGATTTTTGGGGCAGAGATCCGAATCGGGAACGATCCGAGCAAAGGAGGAACATCCAATCCCAGGTGAGCATTCCATGTGTGGCCAATGAAGAGTGAAAAGTACCAGATACAAAGGACTTTGTAAGATTCCGATCTGCTGAACAGTACCATGGAAAATATATCTTGTGTCTTCAATCCTTCCAATTATTCCTGTGCCTAGGCACTCGTGTTCTGTATACACTATATTACTAAAAGTATTGGGACGCCGGCCTTTACACTCACATGAACTTTAATGACGTCTTAGTCCGGAGGGTTCAATATTGAGTTGGCCCCCTGCTCTTTCCCCCTATAACAGCTTCAACTCTTCTGGGAAGGCCTTCCACAAGGTTTAGGAGGGTGTCTATGGGAAGGTTTGTCCATTCTTCCAGAAGAGCATTTGTGAGGTCAGGCACTGATGTTGGATGAGAAGGCCTGGCTCACAGTCTCCACTCTAATTCATCCCAAAGGTGTTCTATTGGGTTGAGGTCAGGACTCTGTGCAGGACAGACAAGTTCCTCCACCACAAACTCGCTCATCAATGTCTTTATGGACCTTGCTTTGTGCACTGGTCCAAATCATTTGGTGGAGGGGGGATTATGGTGTGGGGGGAGGGGGGATTATGGTGTGGGGTTGTTTTTCAGGGGTTGGGCTTGGCCTCATAGTTCCAGTGAAGGGAACTCCTAAGGTGTCAGCATACCAGTGCACTGGTGCACAGTCGTGTTGGAACAGGAAGGGGCCGTCCCCAAACTCCTCCCACAAAGTTGGAAGCGTGAATCCAAAATGTCTTGGTATGCTGACACCTTAAGAGTTCCCTTCACTGGAACATAGGGGCCAAACCCAACCCCTGAAAAATAACCCCCCACCCCATAATCCCCCCTCCACTCTCCTCACACCATAATCCCCCCTCCCCCCCACACCATAATCCCCCCCTCCACCAAATGATTTGGACCAGTGCACAAAGCAAGGTCCATAAAGATATGGATGAGTGAGTTTGGGGTGGAGGAGCTTGACTGGCCTGCATAGAGTCCTGACCTCAACCTGATAGAACACCCTTTTAAGATGAATTAGAGAGGAGACTGTGAGCCAGGCCTTCCTGTCCAACATCACAGCGTAATTGTCAGTTAAAGTGACGCAGCGCCGAATCGCAAAAAGTGGCCCCCCGGTCATTTGGCAGCCAAATGGTCCGGGGCTGAAGTGGTTAAATATCACCAAAAGAAAGGGCTATTTGTGCGAAAATAATGATAACAATAAAATTTGGGTGCAACGTGGCATGACCGCGCAATTACCAGTTAAAGTAGCGCAGTGCTGAGTAGCAAAAACAAAATAAAAAATGGCCTGGCCATGAAGGAGGTCAAGTGGTTAAGAAAACGTCCTCTTGTTATTTCAGTTGTGGCGTCATCTCATCCGTTGAATCGGGGGAGACTCTCTCCTTCTCTTGCCAAGGAATGACCGGCCAATATGTGACCATCTTCATCCCGGGACGGGCAGAACATCTCGTCATGTGTGAAGTCCAGGTCTTTGGATTTCCAGCAGGCAGTGGGGGTAAGGCGCAGAATTTCCCACACAAAAAAAAGAAAAATTATACAAAGGAAATTAACAAAATTCTCTTCCCATCATTACTGTAGATACAGCAACAGTCCCAGAAGTCTTTAAGACTCCAAATGGAGGTAAGGGGAATTGTTTGGCTTGTGTTTCTACCTGTTGATATCTCACATTAATCATTTGTATCAGTGGTGGCCCGCAGGGCGCCGGACGCATTGGATCCCAATGTTTTCTTTTTTTTTAGAAGCACGTGATTAGAGCCTGGCTTAAAAAAAGAGTGGGCTCGGGGCGCAGAGCACTGCACCCTGAGCCCACCCAGTTGTGTGACAATAGCAAATTAATATTCGTTATTGTCTTCCCGATTCTCCTCCCGGCCAATCAAGAAGCGGGTCCCGAGACCCGACTGGCCGAGAGGAGGAGAAGCGGTCATATCGGCCACCGAGGAGGGGGAGGAGGAGATGCAGGGGATGCCACCGTGAAGCCAAAGAGGACTAGGAGGAGACACAAGGTGAAGCCGACAAGGAGAAAGCGCTGCCTAGATGGGGTAAATGCGGGGCTGGTGGGCTAACGATCGAGCGATGGGGGGGTGGGGGATCAGTGTTGCCAACCGTCCGTATTTTTACGGAAAGTTCGTAAAAATAGGCACTTGTTTCCCCCCGTTCGTAAATGTCTGTGGTTGCGGAAATGTGCCAGTAAAAATAGCCGAGATCGTTTCGGCTTGGAACTGGGCATGGGGATTGGAGGCCCACTGCGGTGGCTGTGGTGGCACCGCAGTGGGGGATGGAGGCAGGGGGCAATGGAGGCAGGGGTTGTTAGTGGCAGGGGACGATGGAGGCAGGGGGTGATTGGAGACAGGGGGCCTGGGGGAGATTGGAGGCAGGGGGTGATTGGAGACAGGGGGCCTGGGGGAGATTGGAGGCAGGGGGTGATTGGAGACAGGGGGTGTTAGTGGCAGTGGGTGATCGGGGGCTGGGGGTGTTGGTGGCATTGCAGAGGGTGGGGATGGAGACAGGGATTGTTGGTGGCACCGCAGAGGGGGATGGAGGCAGAGGGAGATTGGAGGCAGAGGGAGATTGGAGGCAGGGGGGATTGTGGCACTGCAGAGGGGGGTGAAGGCAGGGGGTGTTGGTGGCAGAGGAGGATGAAGGCAGGGGGTTTTGGTGGCAGAGGAGGATGAAGGCAGGGGGTGATTGGAGGCAGAGGGAGATTGGAGGCAGGGGGATTGTGGCACTGCAGAGGGGGGTGAAGGCAGGGGGTGTTGGTGGCAGAGGAGGATGAAGGCAGGGGGTGATTGGAGGCAGAGGGGGATGGAGGCGGGGGGTGATGTGACTAAATAATTTGCCCTTTATATATCGAAAATAACAAAAATATGTTTTTTTACCTTAATATCTACCTTAAATCACATTGCTATTTGCCCAGCGTACTTGTTTGGAGCCTAAATACTGAAATTTGCACCTAAAAATGTAATTTAGTAACTTTTGTGAAATGCCAGTAAAAACATGGCTGTGCCAGTAAATTTCGGGTGTCGTGTCAGTAAGTTTCAATCCGGTAGGTTGGCAACACTGGGAGGGGGGGGGGGGGGGTGTGTGCGATGGACCGACCTACCGACCGGGGAGGGGGGGTTCCGCCACCGCAAAGAATAGAGCACCAGCGGCCACTGACTTGTATTAATCAGAAAAAAATTTGATTTGATCCTCACGTTGAGTTTGAAATTTTGCAGCTCCAAACGTGGCGGTCAAGGGTGTGGCCCAGCAATCCAGCCTCTATAACATGTACGGAGAAGCCAAAAACTCCATAGATGGGTCTCTAGACAGCAACTACCTTTACATCCAGTGCAGCGGCACCTCGGAGCAGGACAACCCCTGGTGGACGGTTGATCTCAAGGAAAAGTTTAAGGTCTTCACCGTCGCGGTGACCAATCGAGGCGACTGCTGTCCAGAAAGGATCAACGGGGCCCAGATAAGGATTGGAAACTCAGCTGAAGATGGAGGGACCAGCAATCCCATGTACGTCATTTTTGGGTTTTTCTCCTTACATTATGTAAACTGTCCTTGGTTGGATCATTGCAGATTAGTTTGTACCAAACAAAAGTTCAAAGGTCTTCTTGTGTTTGATTGAGTAGGCGTTTACAAATATCCAAAGTACGTTTGTCTTTGGTGAGATGTAGATACCCGTCACCGGATTATGACCTTTAGTTCATTCTATGCATGGCGTATCATAAACACATCCAATGTTTTTCAATGTTTTTACTTTTTCTCATCCTTTGTTGCATCTTAGTACTGTTGACCTCCTTCGGCCTCCAAAACCCACCCCCTGTCTACATGCAGTCTTCTCAGCCATTGGCTGCACGTTGTTGCTCTTTACTGGCTTCCTGATACATCCTGAGACACGATGGACCATGCCTGTATAGTGCGTATTCCTATGGTCACTCTTAACCACTTGGCGCCCAGCAGGTGTCAAGTCCTGGGGAAAAAAGTGTGGGACCTCCTACCCAAGATCCACTCCCCCACCAAAAAAAAAAATGATGTATAATTACTAAACCGCAAGTTCTTTCTAAATCCTGCGATAACTCACAGCAGGCCTCCACAATGTCTCCTGGGAACAATGACAAAAGCTCCCAGGAGACATTGCGGCATCGAGGAAGTGACAGAATACCCGCACACTACCCGATGAATCCATATACAGGAAGCGGCCAGTAACATAAAGGATTACTAAGGTTCGCCTGCCCCTGACAGTGACTCGAGCTGGGCATCGCCGCTTAGTGAAGGATTGGCTCGGGCAGCTCGGCTGCTAGAGGCTGCTCTAGTCCTGCAAAGGGAACTGCGTTCCTGCTGTGAAAAAAGTGCAGAAACGCCGTTCCTAAACGTTCCCGCAGGACTTGAGCCCTGGCGCCCAGAGGCTGTCATATCACGTCCTGGGCTTTGTCGTGGTATATCTGAATGACGGGTGCAGCTACATGCATCATCCAGATATCGGCATTTTCAGCCGGTGATTCCCTACACCATAAGAATGATCATAGCGGCTGTTCCGCCGCTCGATCGTTCTTACGCATCCCCTCCCTCCCGCAGCCCTCCGGTGCTTCTCCAGACTCACCGCTGCGATCGGTGAGTCGGGGAATGAATCTGCCGGCCCCAGAATGCTGATCATAGAGATTTCCGGTGGACCCGATGGTCACCGGAGTCTCTATGATCGGCGGAGGCCAGACGCGATGTTTTGACGTCACACCCGGCCTCTGCATTAAAAAAAAAACAGCGCCGCCTCGGCTGGGAAGCGGTGATTGTTTTTTTTTATTTTAGGCTTCCCAGCCTAGAGGTGAGATGTGGGGTCTTATTGACCCCCATATCTTATTGTAAAGAGGACCTGTCATGTCCTATTCCTATTACAAGGGATGTTTACATTCCGTGTATTAGGAATAAAAGTGATCAATTTATTTTTATTTTTTGAAAGTGTGAAAATAAAGACAGTCCCAAGGCATTCTCAGGCTAGATGGGAAACATAATTCCCTCAAGTTCTTCCTGTTCTGTTTTGAGGGTTCGCCCCTAGCTGTATACAACAGCTCCTCATGAATGAACATGTTCCCATCATTGATGAGTCTAAAACATAAGAATTGTAAAATATTGTGTAACTTCACCCTGATGTATTTTGACGCTGGCTCCTCTTTCACTTTGCTTATCAATTTCCAGATGTGGAATAATTCCAACCATGGCAAGCGGTGAGACCCTGGCCTTTGAATGTGACGGCATGGTCGGACAATATGTGACCATCTTCATACCTGGAAAAACTAGGTCATTAACTCTCTGTGAGGTCCAAGTTTTTGGACTACCGAGTGACACCTCAGGTAATTTCTTTTATTTATTTTTTTCATAGAAAGCAAAGTATGAACACAAACTTTTAAAAATTAAAGTTGCAAAACAATCACACTACTCTAGACTCCGAAATTCCCTTCAGCTGCTGGTGAACTAGGGGGCCGGCCATAGGAACCCATCCTCGCTCCGTGTGTCTACAAGAGACAAAAAGTCGCTTGCCAATGATCTCAATTAGTGTGGAATTTTATTTTTTTAAGTAGGTATGCTGTGGGACCCCATTAAGTACCACCTTACTTGATGCGTTTCGGGGTTAGGGGTTTTAGTCGTATTGCTTCAAATAAGCCAATAAGGATGAAATGCGTCAAGGAGAGGCAGTTCTCAAACTTTCAAGTCAACATACCCTGGAATTTTTATTTTTTTAAGTAGGTACAGTATGCTGTGGGTCCCCATTAAGTACCACCTTACTTGATGCGTTTCGGGGTTAGGGGTTTTAGTCGTATTGCTTCAAATAGGCCAATAAGGATGGAATGCGTCAAGGAGAGGCAGGTCTATAACTTTCAAGTCAACATAGCCTACAGTAACAGGTGTCCATATAGTGACTTCACTGAGGATGAGATGATGTCATCCTTCTCATGCAGTCCAGAGGAAGCATTAGAGAACTGAGTATTAAAGTCTTTGTTAGACTTTATTAATAACTTATTGCATTTATTTTTTTTATATTCCTAGATGACACCCCTGTGATGCCAGAAGGTACGTTCATTTATGTATTTATTCATTTAAATCTTGTCCTTAAAATTATCTTTTCCAATATTAGGAAAAACAGGATTGTGTGACTCTATACACAGATTAATGACCACCCACCTAATATTGAGTAGGCCCCTCTTTTGCCGCCAAAACAGCCCTGACCCGCCCAGGCACTAAAGATCTATATAGAGGAATCAGGACCTCCTTTCTCCTGCTAGTGATATAAAGATCTATATAGAGTAATCAGGACCTCCTTCCTCCTGCTGGTGACCCCTCTAGTGATATAAAGATCTATATATAGGAATCAGGACCTCCTTCCTCCTGCTGGTTACCCCTCTAGTGATATAAAGATCTATATAGAGGAAGCAGGACCTCCTTCCTCCTGATGAAGACCCCTCTAGTGATATAAAGATCTATATAGAGGAATCAGGACCTCCTTCCTCCTGCTGGTGACCCCTCTAGTGATATAAAGATCTATATAGAGGAATCAGGACCTCCTTCCTCCTGCTGGTGACCCCTCTAGTGATATAAAGATCTATATAGAGGAATCAGGACCTCCTTCCTCCTGCTGGTGACCCCTCTAGTGATATAAAGATCTATATAGAGGAATCAGGACCCCCTTCCTCCTGCTGGTGACCCCTCTAGTGATATAAAGATCTATATAGAGGAATCAGGACCTCCTTCCTCCTGCTGGTGATCCCTCTAGTGATATAAAGATCTATATAGAGGAATCAGGACCTCCTTCCTCCTGATGAAGACCCCTCTAGTGATAGAAATGTTATCCACTTAGCCTGTACGTGGCGATAAAGTTATGGCTGATTGGTGCATATTTATTGTTGCAAAATAAAATCTTAGTTATTATATGTATCTTTTTACAGCTCGCTCAGGTATCTCGGACGCATCGAAATGGACATGTAAGACTTCTTTCTATAAAATCCTATTCCTGCACATTGAGTAATTCATCCCCTGTGGGGTATCAAAGGGAATCTCCAGGCAAAGCGTAGTTTAGGATGGAGTGGAGAAGGGAGGTGACTGTTGTATCTCCAGGATGGAAAGTGAGGGATATACCAACACCAACAGCAATGCAGAGGACCTATGCAAACATTTTTTTTTAAAGTTTGTCTGGAGTCTCCCTTTTTTTCATCTGCCTGTTAACATAAGGTAGAAGAGGCACTTGTTCTGCAACATACCTCCAGTACATTAAACAAGGAAAAAGAGAGTCCCGAGAGAGAGAGTCCAGCTGAGGCTGCTAATACCTGTATTATGGGCCAGTTTGTTTGGTGTGTGGCGATCGGGACTGTCTTTTTCCCTGTTGAATCCACAGAGCCAGGACGGGCTCTTTACACTGAGCCGTCACCCACACTGGAGCCCACTGTTTTTTTGACAAAGGAGCTTGAGCGGTAAGCCATACGCTTTGCATGCCTTTAGTGCATTTGGAATAATGTGAAATTCTGCACTGCACCTACCCCCTAGAGTAGTGGTTCTCAACCTGGGGGTCAGGACCCCCTTGGGGGTCGAATGATGATTTGCCAGGTGTCACAGAATCCTGGGCTGTTCCTGAAGCCCACACTGCTCTTCAAGCCTTTTCGCATCTGCCCAGCTAGGCTGTCCCTGGAGCCCATGGCCACCCAGCTTGGCTGTTCCTGGAGCCCATGGCTGCCCAGCTGGGCTGTTACTAGAGCCCGTGGCTGCCCATTCAGCCTCTTCGCAGCCTCCCATTCAGTTCATGGCATGGCTGGGGGGCAAAGACTAGAGGACTGGTGAGAAATGTGAAATGGGAGGGGCTGGAGGTGACCCAATCTCCTGATTTTGGCATAGGTGTCACTGCTAGGAGACACCAAACAGTCGGAGACACAGAGAGTAACACTACCTGTGATTATAGTTGCCATTGAAAGTCCCCACTACAGTTCAGATCAGCAGATGACCTTGATCAAGAGCATCTAAGTTGGCTGATCAGCAGAACACCCCCCACCAGCACTGCCACTCATCCCAACTCCCCACCAGCACTGCCAATCTTCCCATTCTCCCCACCCCCCCACCAAGGAGTAAGAGAAGGAATAAAAATAGAGAATACATGGAAGAAGGAGGATGAGATGGGGAGGCACAAAGAAAATGGGGGGGGGGGAGAATAAGAGAAAGAACAAAAAAAAACGGCTAGAGAGGGGGATGGGGAAAAAAAAATAGCATAAAGAGAAAAAAGAGAAAGAAAGGAGAACAAAGAGAAAGAGTGGTACATCCTAAAATGTACCATAAGGGGCTTTAATACTGTACGAGTGGAAGGGACTCAGGGACGCTAAATGTCTGTGGGTTAGGGGCGCAAATTACTTGTCTTGCCTTGGGTGCTGACAACCCACGCTACAAAAATTATTTTACTGTTAGGGGTCCCCACAGCTTGGAAAATTTTATCAAGGGGTCATGGCACTTGAAGGGTTGAGAACCACTGCCCTAGAGTGGCCTACCCCTCTAGTATGAAAGTAAAAGAGGCATGCCAATGATTTGGTAGGTTGCACAATTTCAAAATGAAGTAAACTGGTGCAAAGGAACCTGCTACTAACTTTCAGGGTTTTTCTTGCAGTTGACTATCTCTGGGGTCTTATCGATGATGATGATGATGATGGCATTGAATACCTTGATGACAGTGAGTATTTTCTTGATTTGGTTGGGGGGGGGGGGGTGAAGGGATAAAACCCTTTGTGACATATACACTTTTGTTGTAAAATAACAAACATGTTTTACTTACCTGCTCTGTGTAACAGTTTTTCACAGAGCAGCCCTGATCCTCCTCTTCTTGGGTCCCCCTATGTAGCTCCTGGCCCCTCCTTCCTGCCCGAGTGCCCCCACAGCAAGTTCTTGCTGTGGAGCTACCTGAGCAGGCTTGCTCCCAAGCCACTGCTCTATGTGTCCATTCAGACGCAGAGCCGGGGCTTGGACTCACCCCCTCTTCCTTCCCAATGGCTCCACACAGTTTGGGACGCATCAGTCCTCCTCACTATCATCACACCAGGGCTGGGACAAGGAGTGGGCAGGAAGGGTGGCTGCCCTGGGCACTGTAATATCATGTGAGGTTCAGGGGCACCACAAGGAGATTGGGGGGAGGAGATTTGTGCTGGGAGGAGAAATTTGGGGGGGTGGTAGGAGGTAAGAATTGTTATAGGAGGGGTAATTAGGGGAGGTGTGCTAGGAGTGGTGATTTGGGGGGGATTTGTGTTGAGAAGGGGGATGGGGAAAGAGGATTAGTGCTAGGATGAGGGGTTTGGTGGTTTGTGCTAGTAAAGGTAGTATGGTGGGGGCAGATTTGTGCTAGGAGGGGAATTTGTTTTTGGAAGGGGATTTGTGCTAGGTAGGGACATGGGGGTGCATATGTGCTAGAATAGGGGATTCGGGAATGGAAATTTGTGCTGGGATGGGGGATTTGAGGGGTAGAGAATTTGTGCTCGGAATGGGGAATTTTTTAGGGGGGGGGGTTGTTCTGTGAGAATATGTGGAATGAGATGTATTGAGCTGAGCATGCAGATTAGCGCTTGATTTTTTTGGGGGGAGGGGATTTTTGCTGACACATAATGCTCATACATCTTGGGGAAGGGGGGTTAAATTTGGCATGCTCACTCTGAACTCTAGCTGACCTTGTCCTGGCACTGCATTACATCCCTGTAGCATTTTATTTTTTTTGCTAACACAGTCCCTTCTGCGAAGATTGACTCTTTATGTTTGTTCTGATGACCGTTGTCTTCAAGACAGAATGTAATTTTAGAGTTGTCGGCAGAATAGGGACACCAGTTTCAATTAAACCGTCTAAATGGGGGTTTTCCTCACTCTGTAGAAATTTCCTCTCATTTCCTGTTGCATCTCTGGGACAGGAAGTGAAAGGAAAATTTCCCAAAAGGACACGGTACACACACAATAAACAATCAGGGTGCATCCAAAACTAAACAAAATTGGCTACACATAAACTCTACCTTTATTGTCATTTCAGTATTTGGAATCAAAGAGACTACAGAAGATAAAGGTAAGCCAGATAAAGTTTTAAAGCTACAAATTAACAGCCTACAAGTGTTTATGTGAAATTAAAGAATTATGGAGCATAAATTGTAGTTTCCATCTTCATTTGTGGATCTTTTTTTTAAATACACATGGGAACAGCGATGGGTGTCTTCCTAAGTCCACATCCTCAATGCTACTTTTTCAGTATTCTACAACTGTGAATATAAGTTGTGTGTGAACTGAACTTTGAGCTTATGCCATTCAATAAATTGTTACAATATATGGCCAACAGTTTGTGGACACCTGACATCACACCTACTATATACCCAAGACTACAA
This sequence comes from Rana temporaria, assembly GCF_905171775.1. NCBI lineage: Eukaryota > Metazoa > Chordata > Amphibia > Anura > Ranidae > Rana > Rana temporaria. The sequence continues at coordinate 3,272,483 of NC_053495.1, read as the reverse complement.
AAGATGATGGTTAACTAGTTAAAGCTTTAAAACTGCAAATTTAACAACTTACAGATGTTTTAGTGAAATTAAAGAATTATGGATAGTAGATTGTAGTTCCTATCTTCATTTGTAGGGCATTGTTTATAATACACATGGGAACTGCAAAGGGTGTATTTCATAGTCCACATCCTCACTGTTGTTACCTTTTCAATGTTCATCTACAACTGCAATAAAAATTGTGAATTTAACTTTGAGCCAATGCCATTCAATATATTGTTACAATATTTGTGGACATATCACCTACTGTATCTCCAAAGGTTTGTAGACACCCCTCAAAATAACTTAATTCAGATGTTTCCAGTAAAGGGTATAATTAATGCTATGGCATACAAAAACATTTTAGCCATTTGTGTTTACAGTTTGGAGAAGGTCCTTTCCTGCTTCAGAATGTCTGTGGGGAGGAGACGGATAAGTGGAAGTTCCACTTTTGAGTGGAACTCAGCTTTAAGTAAAGTCACATAGGTCATCTGTACAATACAGAATTTGCATTGTGATGATATTTAGTTCAATCTGATGTTGGGTGAGTCACTGGCCTTCATAAATGGTGTTGCTGAGCTAACCCCATTTTTTGGACCTTGCGTTCTAGTCATGTTTGGTGGTATCCTCATTACAGTACATAAACTTGGCCTTTAAAGAAGAGGTTGAGGTTGAGGTTGACCTGCTGTATACATGGGTTGCTGATTTAGAAAATGAAATTAAAGGACAGGAGCAGGCTTGGAAAAAAGAGATAACTTAGCAATAAAACATTGTAAATTGCATTACACTTATAAAAAAAAAAATTTCCGATTTTCAGAATCTGGAGCCAACAAGACTACAGAAGGTGAAGGTAAGCAGGATAAAGTTTTAAATCTACAAATTTAACAGATTTTAGATGTTTAAGTAAAATTAAAGAATTATGGAAAGTAGACTGTAGATCTTGTCTTGATTTGTAGATCATTGTTTTAATTACACATAGGAACTGCAATGGGTGTATTCCATGGTCCACATCCTCAATGTTACCTTTTCAATATTCATATGAAACTGTAATATAAGTTGTGTGTGAACTGAACTTTGAGCTAATGCTATACAATAAATTGTTAAAATATATGGTCAAAAGTTTATGGATACCATACTATCACACCTACTATATACCCAACACTACAGAAGATGATGGTTAACCAGTTAAAGCTTTACAACTGCAAATGTAACAGCTTACAGATGTTTGAGTGAAATTAAATAATTCTGGAAAGCAGATTGTAGTTCCTTAGCCAGATTCAGAAAGAGTTAAGCCGGCGTATCAGTAGATACGCCGTCGTAACTCTGAATCTAAGCCGTCGTATCTTTAAGTGTATTCTCAAAATGAGATACACTTAAATCTAGCTAAGATACGATGGCCTGCGCCATCATATCTCAGTTTTCTATTTAAGCCAGCCGCTAGGGGTGTGTACGATGATTTACGCCTAGAATGCGTAAATCAGCAAGATACGCCTATTCACGAACGTACGCTTGCCCGTCGCAGTAAAGATACGCCGTTTACGTAAGGCGTTTTCAGGCGTAAAGTTAGTCCAACAAAAAGCTGGCCTAGCCAATGTTAAGTATGGACGTCGGTCCCCCGTCGAATTTTGAAATTTTTACGTTGTTTGCGTAAGTCGTCCGTGAATGGGACTGGGCGAAAATTACGTTCACATCGAAACCAATAAGTCTTTGCGGCGTAATTTGGAGCATTGGGATATGTCCACGGACGGTGCATGTGCCGTTTGTAAAAAACGTCAATCACGTCGGGTCACGATTCATTTGCATTAAACACGCCCACCTCTTCACAATTTGAATTAGGCGCGCTTAGGCCGGCACATTTAAGCTACACCGTCGTAACTTAGGACGCAAGTGCTTTGAGAATACAGCACTTGCCTCTCTAACTTACGGCGGCGTAGCGTAAATACGATACGCTACGCCGGCTCAAACATACGCCGCCCTACGTGAATCTAGCTACCTGTCTTCATTTGTAGATTATTGTTTATGATACACATAGGAACTGCGATGGGTGCATTTCCTAGTCCACGTCCATGTTTTTACCTTTTCAATATTAATTTAAAACTGTGTGTGAAGTAAACTTTGAGCTAATGCCACTCAATATATTGTTACAATATTTGTGGACAAACCATCACATCTACTGTATCTCCAAAAATTTGTAGACACCCTTCAAAATAACTGAGCACTGATTTTTTAAGTGAATGGTGTGGTTAATGCATACAAAGACATTTTAGACAATTGTGGTAACAGTTTGGGGAATGTCTGTGCCTCTGTGTACAAAGCCAGCTCCATAAAGACATAATTTGACCAGTTTGTTCTGGAGGACCATGAGTGGCCTGTATCTCAATCCCGTAGAAACCCATTTGGAATTATTGGAAAATCCTAACATTGGTACTTGACCTCACAAATTCCCAAAGACCCACTTCTAAATCTTTTGGAAAGTCTTCCTAAAAGATTGTAAGATGTTATGGGTTTTCAATAGTTTTGCAATGAGATGTCCAATAAGCAGATTTACGCATGAAGGTCATGTGTCCACAAACTTTAGTCTATAAAGTTCATAAAGTTGCATCTAAATAATATTTGGTTCTTTCCAGGTGAGAATCTTGCTTTTCGAGGAATCAGTTCCCAGTCCAGCACCTACGATAAATTGGGAGCTCCAGAAAATGCCATTGATGGCTCTACAAATACCAATTACATGTCCAAACATTGCTCCCACACTGATCTGGAAATAGAGCCCTGGTGGATGGTGGACCTCACAAAAGTCCACAATGTCACCAAAGTAAAAATCTTAAACAGAGGTGACTGCTGTATAGAACGGATAGAAGGAGCAGAGCTCAGAATCGGAACATCTCCTGAGAGAGGCGGCACACGAAACCCAAGGTAAGGCATTCTGACCTGCTTTTGTTGTGGGTCATGATAGAACTTCCCAACATCTTTCCTAATTTCTTTTGAGAAAATATCATGTGATTTGAGTTGGGACCTGGTTACATAAAGACTTACTTGTAAGACTGTCCACTAAAAACTGAACTAAATTGCAGTTACAGCATGTATTCATTATGTAGCTCAATCGGCACATAGAATTTCCAGTTTATGGGACAACAATCTAAGCACCAGCAGACTGAGAATGATCATCACGGGGGCAAGTTAACTCAACTGTTAACCCTTTACACAAATGTTGGCTGCCAACATAAGTTTTAATGGAAACATCCACCATTCACAGCATCACTTGCTGCCACACTCAGACAGGAATTTAACAGTGTCTACAATATGGTGGCTTCTCCAAAGAGACAATGGGGTAGATTCAGGTAGGGACCACGTATTTTTGTGCAGGCGTAACGTATCCTATTTACGTTACGCCTCCGCAACTTTGACAGGCAAGTGCAGTATTCACCAAGCAAAGTTGCGGCGGCGTAGCGTAAATAGGCCGGCGTAAGCCCGCCTAATTCAAATTTGGAAGATGTGGGTGTGTATTATGTTAATGTATTGTGACCCCACGTAAATGACGCTTTTTCCGAACGGCGCATGCGCCGTCCGTAAAAGTATCCCAGTGCGCATGCTCCAAATTAACCCACAAAAAGCCAATGCTTTCTTTTTTTTTTTTTATAAATTCTTTATTTTTCACACTGCAGTAGTATTATACAACAACTCATCCGTATACATTCATAGTTCTCTTCTACCTATACAGAAGATCTTCCTTCAACATTGCCAATTAATTCCTTCTCCCCTCCTCTCATTTACACCCTTCTTAACATCGCATATTTTATATACATATTTGTCTCAAAAAAGCCAATGCTTTCGACTTGGACGTAAATGACGCCCAGCCCTATTCGCGAACGACTTACGCAAATGACGTAATCGACGGAAAATTTGACGCGGTCCCGACATCCATACTTAACATTGGCTGCGCCTCATATAGCAGGGGTAACTTTACGCCGGAAAAAGCCTTACGTAAACGGCGTATCTGTACTGCGACGGCCGGGCATACGTTCGTGAATAGGCGTATCTAGCTGATTTACATATTCTAGGCGTAAATCAGCGAACACGCCCCTAGCAGCCAGCGTAAATATGCAGTTAAGATACAATGGCGTAGGAGACTTACGCCGGCCGTATCTTAGCAACATTTAAGCGTATCTCAGTTTGAGCATACGCTTAAAGTTGCGATCGCGTGGATTCGGACTTACGACGGCGTATCTACAGATACGTCCGTCGTAAGTCTTTCTGAATCTGGCCCTATGAATGTAACTTCATTATAGCATGAATTATGGAAATGTTATGAAGTTAACTCTGGGCAGTTCACCTGTGTATCATGACAGGGTCTCTACCCTATACATGAAGATAAAATACTGTTGTTTGGGCTTTATTATATACTATAAAACAACCAGTGGCCCGCGGAGCCCTCTGATGTGGCCCACGACCTCCTGCTCTCGGATGGCTGGTCGGCACGGCCAGATTGCGGATCGCCGATTCGTCATCCCAGAACATCAGTGTCGTGAATGAAGCCGGCAGTAGAGAAAGTAAGTGACTGCGGAGCAGAGCCGCATAAGCCGATGCTTCCTGTATAGCACCGGCTCCTGTCACAGGTGGAGTGATACCAAATATGAACATATCTGTTCTGCAGTGGTTACTGGGCTGCTTTCAAACTGATCCGCAGGTGCAACGCCTACCTCCAATCCGATCCGTTAAAAAACAGAAGGGGATCCATCCCCTTCCGCCTGGGTGGACCAAATCGAAGGGCCCATAGAGTAGAGTGGGCTGTGTCCGCCTGCTCCACTCATTGTGGCCCGCGACCGGTTACCAAGTCACTTAAGTGGCCCTCGCTCTTCAAAAGGTTGGGCATCCCTGCTATAAAGAGTAACAAAAAAAAAATCGAAATCAATAATGTGCAGCAAACTTACAACTCTTTCACTCAGGTGTGCGAAAATTACATCTCTGGGCCTGGGGAAGGAGCAAGAGTACGTGTGCGGCATGGTTGGCCAGTACGTCACGGTTACCATACCGGGAAAAGCCGGCTATCTGACGCTGTGCGAAGTGAAAGTTTATGGCACAGACCCCCCAGAAAATTATGAAGGTAGGAAAAGTATCAAATATGTAATAGTTTATGTACGAATATCTTGTTCCATCCTAATAATATAATAACTTTATTCTTTTAGTCATTCCAGTCTACAGGGACTCCTCCGAGAGTACAGAACAGGAGCGTAAGTGCACCATTTGTATTCAGAATTATACGAGCAATCAGCAAAGTGTTTGTAATTGGACCCATCCCATCTACGTGTATGTTCTGTGTCCATCCTCTTCCAAATGTTCTTGTTAAATTTTTTTATTATTAATAAAACACGGTTCTTAGAATACAAGGCGCAGTAAAAGAAGACATTAAGGTACTGTCAGTACGTGGATCGCCTGCTGGTGCTGCTGTGTTTTCCAGAGCCAAATGATGTAGTTCAGGCATCCACCAGCAGGTGTCTCCCAGCAACCAGCAGATCCCAGAAATACGTTTCCACTGGATGCTGGCTGCTGGGAGGGTATTTAGCCCCCCTCCCCTACTAGTGCCTCTTGCTCTAGTGTTATGTCAGGAATAAGAAATTGATGATAGAACATAGATCTTGGACTTTATAGGCACACCAGTGCACAATGTTAAAATTAAAATAACTTTAATACTGTCACGTCCCTGGCGGTAGAGCCTGATGTGCGGAGGACGGCCTCTCTTACAGCTCTGACTCCGAGACCATGGTAGAGCAGACAGGAAGCGCAAGAGTGCAGAGTCGCACGAGTGCCTGGCAGGATCGCTGATGAAGTCGCTGGGCTGGAATCTCTGAAGAAACCACAGGAGGACACTGGTGCAGGAGAAGCCCAGGAGCAGCTGTCAGCAGATAGCAGAAACGGCTTCGTGCGGGAGCACCACCGGCAGGAGGGCAGAAGAAGCTGCGGATGGATGGGTGCACAACAGGACTGAGAAATACTGGAGAGGAAGCGGGTGCAGGCAAGCCGGGTCATACACTGGCGGGCACGTCAGGAACCAAAGCGGAGGCAGGAGCGGGGTCAAGGTGCAGGCCGGGTCGGTATTGGGCTGGCAGCGAGGTAGCAGGAGCGGCAGGCAGGAGCAAGGTCAAACAAGCCGGGTCAGATGCAGGTAGAAGGCAGGATCATTAGAGACAAGCCGGGTCAGGTAACAGAAACAGGAATCGGATACCAGGATCAGGATACACCAAACGCTGAAGAACGGACAGCACCTTAGTCCGGGAAGTGGCCCAGTGTTAAAGGCATGTCTGGCGCCAAACGATCAAGGGGTGCACGCCGCGGTGCGCGCACGCTCACAGGCGCGCGCATTCGCGCTAACGGCGCCCTCAGAGGAGCAAGAGTCACTGGCCGTCTTCAACGACCGCCATCTTGGACGTTGGCATGCCCTTCCTGACAAATACATATTATAAAAATAGACAAACAATCGGGCTTAAAATTCACGCTATGTATACTTCCTGTATAAAAAGGTGATCACCACTCATACATCAGAATAATGCACTACACAGAAAAAAGAAATCATTCTATACGGTAAAGTTATTTCCAGAATGCTTGGTGTACTGTAGAGTTGTGGCGTAATGTGGCTTTACAAGACTCTGATCCAGCCGCACCTGGAGTATGCTGTCCAGTTCTGGGCACCAGTCCTCAGGAAGGATATGCTGGAAATGGAACGAGAACAAAGAAGGGCAACAAAGCTAATAAAGGGACTGGAGGATATTAGTTATAAGGAAAGGTTGTGAGCTCTGGACTTATTCTCTCTGGAGAAGAGACGCTTGAGAGGGGATATGATTTCAATGTACAAATACCGTACTGGTGACCCCACAATAGGGAGAAAACGTTTTTGTAGAAGGGAGTTTAACCACTTCCAGACCTTAGGTGTTTTTCAGATTTGGTGTTTGCAAGACTAAAACAGTTTTTTCTGCTAGAAAATTACTTAAAACCCCCAAACATTATATATATTTTTTTCTAACACCCTAGAGAATAAAATAGTGGTCATTCCAATACTTTTTGTCACACCGTATTTGCGCAGCGGTCTTACAAGCGCACTTTTTTTGGAAAAAAATCACTTTTTTGAATTAAAAAATAAGACAACAATAAATTTTGCCCAATTTTTTTATATATTGTGAAAGATAATGTTACACCGAGTAAAATGATACCCAACATGTTACGCTTAAAAATTGCGCCCGCTCGTGGCATGGCGTCAAACTTTTACCCTTAAAAATCTCGATAGGCGATGTTTAAAAAATTCTAGAGATTGCATTTTTTTGAGCTACAGAGTAGGCCTAGGGCTAGAATTATTGCTCTCTCTCTAACGATCGCGGCGATACCTCACTTGTGTGATTTGAACACCGTTTTCATATGCGGGCGCTACTCGCGTATACGTTCGCTTCTGCGCGCGAGCTCGTCGGGACGGGGCGCTTTAAAAAAATTTTTTTTTGGTTTTCTTATTTATTTTTATTTATTTTATTACTTTTTACACTGAAAAAAAAAATGATTACTTTTATTCCTATTATAAGGAATGTAAACATCCCTTGTAATAGAAAAAAGCATGACAGGTCCTCTTAAATATGAGATCTGGGGGTCAAAAAGACCTCAGATCCCATATTTAGACTAAAATGCAAAAAAAAATTTTTAAATGACAAAAAAAAAAATTGTCTCTTTAAGAGGCTGGGCGGGACTGACGTTTTGACGTCACTTCCGCCCAGCAGAGCTATGGGGACGGGCGAAGGAGATTTTTCCTTCAGTCTCGTCCCCGCTCAGCTGCCGAACGGTCCCGATCGCCTCCACCGCTACCGACGGCTCCCGTAAGCGGCGGAGGGCGCGGGAGAGCGGCGGGAGGGGGGGCCCTCTCCCGCCACCGATAACGGCGGTCTTGCGGCGAATCCGCTGCGGAGACCGCCGTTATCGTGTACCGGACCGCGCACACTAAAGATCGATACCTCGGTTGTGGCAGCAGCTGCTGCCGTTACCGAGATATCCATCTATAAAAATAGGACGTACATCGTCGTGCGCAGGTCTGGAAGTGGTTAATAAGACACGTGGCCACTTCTTAAAATTAGAAGAAGAGAGGTTTAACCTTAAACTGCGTAGATGGTTCTTTACTGTAAGAGCGGCAAGGATGTGGAATTTCCTTCCACAGGCGGTGGTCTCAGTGGGGGGCATCGATAGTTAAAAAAAAAACTATTAGATAAGCACCTGAACGACCGCAACATACAGGGATATACAGTGGAACCTTGGATTACGAGGATAATCCATTCCAGGAGAATGCTTGTAATCCAAAGCACTCGCATATCAAAGCGAGTTTCCTCATAGAAGTCAATGGAAAGGAAGATAATTGGTTCCGCATTGACTTCTATGGCATGCAATACCGCTTGTGGCCAGAGGTAGGGGATGCCGCAGAGCCTCGGAAATACTCTGGGACAGCTCGGCTGATCTGGGAAACCCTTGGAAAGGCTCGAAAAAACCCTGGAATGGAGTATTTCTGAGTATTTCTGAGTGATTCCGTGTATTTTCGAACAGCTCCGAACCATGCAGAGTGTCACCGGCACCCCCACACATCTGACCAAATAAGGTACTGCATACCCCATTAGCTTGAATTCTGCTAGTTTGCAAGACAACACTTACAAACAAGTCAGGATTTAAAAAAAAAAAGATGCTCGTCTTTCAAAACGCTTGTTAACCGCTTTGTTCGTAAACCAAGGCTCCACTGTACAATGTAATACTGACATATAAACACACACATAAGTTGGACTTGATGGACTTGTGTCCTTTTTCAACCTCACCTACTATGTATCTATGTAATGTATCTTGACTCACTCCACATGTTTCGTTCTGAGCGCTTCTTCAGGAGCTTAAGGCAATATATAGTCATAATGTTGGCAGTTAGTTAAAAACAAGTAGGGCAGGGCAGCTGTTCAGGGGCCAAAACAACCCCCAGAAATTGTGTGCTGGTACAAAATGTAATGTAACTATGTAATGTATCTTGACTCGCTCCACATGTTTCGCGCCGAGCGCTTCTTCAGGAGCCTAAGCTTGGTTGCAATGTATGATATAAAGATCAGATCCAACTTCCATTCTGTTCATTAAATGTTGCCTCAACATCCTCCAATATTTTTCATATTTGATTTCTTTATTACAGGTGCCAAGGAGTTAAAGAATATTCTGAAGCATTCCAGTGCTGGTAAGCATTGAATAAAATCTCTTCTGCATCTTATGGGGGACTACAAGTCCCAGCAAGTCCTGCGGAAATTCCTGAGACTAGTCCCTCAGCAGCTGTTCAATGGTTTATCTATCAAATAATACTTAACGTGGTTCTAAAGGCTTAAAGTCACATTAAAGGTTAAAAAATATTTTTTTTTAAATAACAAACATGTCAGTTCGTTTTTTTGCACAGAGTGGCCCCGATCCTCCTATTCTGGGGTCCCACGGTGGCTCTCGCGGCTCCTCCCCGCAATAGCTAACCCCCTCTGAGAAGCTCTCTCCCGAGGGGGTTACCTTGCGGGCGCGCTCCTGTGTCATACACTCGGTGTGCATAGCCGCCGAGTGTATGACTCGGCCCCACCCCCACGGCGCCCGCGTCATTGGATTTGGGAGCCAATGGCTGCGCTTCTATCAATCTATCCAATGAAGAGCCGAGAAGCACTGGAGAGAGTGACCCGGAACGCGGCCACGGGAATTTGGATGCGAATTTTGAATTTTAAAATTTACGAATATCGAATTTCCGAATTTTCAAATTTTCAAATTTACAAATATTCAGAAAAAATCTTTCTATTTACCGTATTTATTGGGGTATAGCGCGCTCCCGCGTATAGCGTGCACCCCTAAAGTTGCCCGACATTCCTGTGAAAAAAAGATTTTTTGTACTTACAGTTTTGGTGTCTTGCGCGGCGTCCATCGGCGGCCTCGTCGGGTCCGGCGTCCGTCTGCGGCTTCGGGTGTCCTCTTCGTCGGGTCCGGCGTCCTTCTGCGGCGTCCTCCCCGCTCGTTTCCCGCGCCGAGTTTGAATACTGCGCCGACATATACAGAGAGCAGTACACTCGTGTATGGTCGGGCAGGCTCGGTTACTCTTGCGCTGAAGTCCTGTACGTCCAGGACGTGAGCGCGGGAGGAGCTGAGACTGCCCGACTATACACGAGTGTACTCCGCTCGGTATATGTCGGCGCAGTATTCAAACTCGGCGCGGGAAAGCGGGTATCGGCGTATATCGCGCACCCACGATTTTGCCCTGATTTTCAGGGCAAAAAAGTGCGCGGTATACGCCGATAAATACGGTACTTTCCCCTTATTAAACAACTACTGAGGTCCCAGTGGACTTCCATGTATCTTTTATTATGTACGGAGTAGTCCGGTGCTCCTCACTATTTGGTGAATTAATAAGGAATGAAACTTGGGTCTGGGTTCTAACAAAAGGTTTTGCTTTTAGATAAACGTTAAGATATCGTTTGTCTCCGTTTTTATACTTAGACTGGAATTTTCCATCGTTAGTTTAAAGTTTCGGATGATAATAATAATTACACCAACATTAATAATATTAATAGATATTTTGTATCTTCTTCAGCCCCCAATGTAGCCCCTAGTGGTGAGACCTCCCAGTCCAGCACGGATGGAGGTGACTCCAGCAAAGCCACCGACGGCCTCCTATCCACCTGTACTCGGACCACGGAGGAGAGAGATCCCTGGTTGACTCTGGACCTGAAATCCCCCCACAAAGTCTTCTTCATCGCATTGAGCAGCAAGAAGAACTCCGACCCCGAAAGTCTTGGAGGAGCCGAGATCCACGTAGGAAACTCCGCTACGGGCTGGAAGAAGAACCCAGTGTACGTCTCACATTCAATCAGTGGCGGCTGGTGCTCAACATTTTTGGGGGGCGCAAACAAATGAAAAAAAAAAAAACATCAATTGCAGCCTCACTGTGCCCATCAATTGTCACCACTGTGCCCATCAATTGTCACCACTGTGCCCATCAATTGTCGCCACTGTGCCATCAATTGTCGCCACTGTGCCATCAATTGTCGCCACTGTGCCATGCCATCAAACGCAGCCACTGTGCCCATCAATTGTCGCCACTGTGCCCATCAATTGTCGCCACTGTGCCATCAATTATCGCCACTGTGCCATGCCATCAAACGCAGCCACTGTGCCATCAATTGTCGCCACTGTGCCATCAATTGTCAACACTGTGCCCATCAATTGTCGCCACTGTGCCCATCAATTATCGCCACTGTGCCCATCAATTTTCGCCACTGTGCCCATCAATTGTCGCAACTGTGCCCATCAATTGTCTCCACTGTGCCATGCCATCAAACGCAGCCACTGTGCCATCAATTGTCGCCACCCATCAATTGTCGTCACCGTGCCATGCCATTAATTTTTGCCACTGTGCCGCTAGTTTGCCCCCTCAAAAGCCGCCAGTTTGTCCCGTAAAATGCTGCCAGATTGCCCCCTCAAATACCACCAGATTGCCCCCCCTCCCGCCCAGCACTTACCTTTCTTGGGTCAGCCATCCTCCCTTCATGACCCCTCAATGTCTTCTCCCGCCCTCGATGTCGCTTCAGAAAATCAGGTTACCGGTAACCAGACCCGGTGAGCCTGATTGGCTAAGACGCGCGTCAGTGTTAACCAGGGAACGCACACCCTGTGTGCCCTCTGGTTAACTATTTGGAAGCCGATTAGAGGCCACAGGCTGTAATCAGGAAGCCTATCAGAGCCGCTGGCTCTGATAGACACTTCCAAAACCAACCAACTGCTGTTATTCAGGTGGCCAGCGCTCACCAGGGGGCCAGTCATCTGAATAGTGGACGGCAGGGGCAGCAGCGCCGGAGACAATACATAGATTCATGCAATGCATGAATCTATGTATTGTTGACTTTCAGTGGCAGTGCAGGGGAGAGAGGGGGCGGCGCTACTGCGCCCACTATGGACGCACCGCCACTGCATTAAATCACTCCCTATTTTAGCTACGAAAGTGAAGGGTGCCCATGAGATACTGCAGGTCATTCACACCGAGTGCTGCCAACACACCATAAGGAATTTACCTCGCTCCTCCATGTCTGGTGTGGGGTTATATTTCAGGGGTTGGGATTGGCCCCTTAGTTCCAGTGAAGGGAACTCTTAAGGCGTCAGCATGCCAAGACATTTTGGACAATTTCATGCTCCCAACTTTGTGGGAGGAGTTTGGGGACGGTCCCTTCCTGTTCCAACATGACTGCCCACCAGTGCACAAAGCAAGGTCCATAAAAACATGGATGAGCCAGTTTGGGGTGGAGGTGGAGTCCTGACCTCAACCCCATAGAACACCTTTGGGATGAATTATAGCAGAGACTGCAAGCTTTCTCACCAACATGAGTGCCTGACCTCACAAATGCCCTTCTGGAAGAATGGTCACACATTCCCATAGACACCCTCCTAAACCTTGTGGACGGCCTTCCCAGAAGAGGTGAAGGTGTTATAGCTGCAAAGGGCGGGGCCAACTCAATATTGAACCCTACAGACTAAGACTGGGATGCCATTAAAGTTCATGTGCGTTCAAAGGCCAGCGTCCCAATACTTTTGGTAATACAGTGTACATTACCAAGTGATATTCTCTTTTTGAGTAAAAAATCAAAACAACACAATAAAGACATAAAAGTCCATATAGACATTGAAATCCTCCTTATCCAACAGGTGCGGGACGGTGTCATCCATGGGCCCTGGAGCAACGTTCTCTTTTAAGTGTGACGGGATGGAGGGGCGTTACGTCACCGTCGTCATTCCCGATAAGGATACACGTCTCGAAATATGTGAAGTTCAGGTGTTCGGCCTCTCCATTGATACCCCAAGTAAGTTTCACTGTATTGTTTAACCAGTTCACTCCTCTACAACCCCTGGGCCACATCTAAATAAATGGAATTAATTAATAAATAATAATAATAAAACGTGCCATTCGTTTAGAGGCGACATTCGTAAGTTCGGATAAATTTGTATTCGTTACGTTTCACTCACAGCCAAATTTGAAAGGAAATTCCAATACCTATACTATAATAGTAATAGTGAAGTTATTATAAGTTAGTTATTATTTCAGATTTTCTAATTTTTGTTCTTATTTTTGGATTTTCGTTCTTTTTGAATTTGTGGATTTTCATCCTTATTTTCGGATTTTCAAACTTTCGAATTCCGAGTTTCCAAATTTTGATTTTCTGAATTTTCGAAATTTCGAATTTTCAGATTTCTGAATTCTCGAAATAATTTAATGAACTTAATTTCCGATTATTCGGAAAGATTCGTAAAACGGCTCTTCGTTTATTCGGATATTTTTGAATGAATGAATTTGTCGAAATTCGTTATAAAACGAATTCGGAACTAAAACGAATTGCACGTGTCTAACCCGGAAACCCAGCGCAGCTTTCTGCCATATCTCAGCCGTGGAAATAGACAATTCTGCTGGAGGTACCTACATATCGTATATCGTAAAAGACCAACATTGATCTTCATTTATGTTTTCATTTTCAGGTGAAGGTTGGAATGGAGATCTTGAGCTCCAGAAACAGCATCATGGAGGTAAAAAGTCATCCAATAGATTGGAATTCGCTACAAAAGAGACCTTTAGTATAAAGCTATTTGGTGTAAGGGCCGGCCTGCGACTGCATACAAACTGAAAGGGTCTACGTGTGACCTCATATTATACGGTTTCGGGAAATTTAAAGGAAAATTGTATAATGTATGGCCGACCTAAGAAGCATTGAGACCACCGGAGAGAGAGAGAGAGAGAGAGAGAGAGGAGAGTGTAAAGGAGAAATAGAAGATAGGAAGTAAATGAGAGAGAGATAGAGAGTGAGAGAGAAGAGTCTAAAGGAGAAATAGAAGATAGAGAGCAGGGAGGGAGAGAGAGAGTAAAAGAGAGAAGAGTGTAAAGGAGAAATAGAAGATAGAGAGTAAAGGAGAGAGATGGGGGAGGGAGAGAGCAAAAGAGAGCGAGAGAGAGAGAGAGAGTAAGAGAGAGAGAGAGTAAGAGAGAGAGAGAGAATAAGAGAGAGAGGAGAGTGTAAAGGAGACATAGAAGATAGGGAGTAAATGAGAGAGAGATAGTGAGAGAGAGTAAAAGAGAGAAAGAAGAGTCTAAAGGAGAAATAGAAGATAGAGAGTAAAGAAGAGAGATGGGGGAGGGAGAGAGCAAAAGAGAGTGAGAGAGAGAGTAAGAGAGAGAGGAGAGTGTAAAGGAGAAATAGAAGATAGAGAGTAAAGGAGAGAGATGGGGTAGGAAGAGAGCAAAAGAGAGAGAGAGAGGGGGGGGAGTGTAAAGGAGAAATAGAAGATAGTGAGTAAAGGAGAGAGAGAGAGAGAAAGAGATAGAGAGTGAGAGAGAGTAAAAGAGAGAAGAGTGTAAAGGAGAAATAGAAGATAGAGCATAAAGGAGAGAGATGGGGGAGAGAGAGAGAGCAAAAGAGAGCGAGATAGAGAGACTAAGAGAGAGAGGAGAGTGTAAAGGAGAAATAGAACATAGAGAGTAAAGGAGAGAGATGGGGGAGAGAGAGAGCAAAAGAGCACGAGAGAGAGAGAGAGAGTAAAAGAGAGAGGAGAGTGTAAAGGAGAAATAGAAGAGTGAGAAAAGGAGAGAGAGAGTAAGAGAGAGGAGAGTGTAAAGGAGAGAGATGGGGTAGGGAGAGCGCAAAAGAGAGAGAGAGATGGGGGGGGAGTGTAAAGAAGAAATAGAAGATAGAAAGTAAAGGAGAGAGATGGGGGTGGGAGAGAGCAAGAGAGAGTAAGAGAGAGAGAGAGAGAGAGAGAGAGAGAGAGAGGAGAGCGTAAAGGAGGGAGAAGAGAGTAAAGGAAAGAGGAGAGAGAGAAAGAGAGAGAAAAGAATCAATGAGGGAGAGAGAAGAGAGTAAAGGAGAGAGAGAGAGAGAGAGAGAGAGAGAGGGGGAGAGAGAGAGAGAGAGAGAGAGAGAGAGAGAGAAGAGAATCAATGAGGGAGAGAGAGGAGAGGAAAGGGGATAAATGGGGAGAGAGTTGGAGAGGAGAGGAGAGAGATGATGAGAATTCGATTCTAATACTGTTTTCTTTTTCTTTGCACAAGTCGAGAATGTGGCCCCCCGAGGTCTTCCCTCCCAATCATCCCATTACTCCTCCAAAGACACCCCGGGGAGAGCCATTGATGGATCCCTGCTGGGTAATTCCATGCGCCATCAGTGCACTCACACTAAGCTGGAGAAGAACCCTTGGTGGAAAGTGGATTTAAAATCCACCCATCGCATCCAGTCTGTGGCCCTCACCAATCGGGATGACTGCTGTCGAGAGAGAATTAATGGTGCGGAGATCCATATTGGAAATTCTAAAGAAAACGGTGGAATCGGGAACCCCAGGTAGGTTTGTGTCACAGGTAACATCATAGAACAGCCACTGAAACTATCAACCTGGATTTTCGTTCTTTTGAATTTTCGGATTTTCACATTTTTCCAAATGTTCTAATTTTCTAATTTCTAATTCTTGAATTTCCGAATTTTCTAATGTCCGAATTTTCTAATTTCCGAATTTTCTAATTTCCGAATTTTCTAATTTTCTAATTTCCAAACTTTCGAATAATTGAATTTCCGAATATATGGGCTCCAGGGAAGAGAAACAACAACCCAATTTGTAGCTTGTATAGAACGGCAGCTCCCATCACAACAGGTTCTCTTTATTCCGTCTTGCAGATGTGAAACTGTATTCAAGATGAATTATGGAGAGACGATGGCCTTTGGCTGCAGAGGAATGGAGGGCCGGTACGTTTCAATTCATTTGCCCAACCAAACACAATACTTATCCCTCTGTGAAGTCCAAGTCTTTGGTGAACCCCTTGCTCAGGAAGGTGAGAAAAGATTCATGTTGTCCTTCCTAAAAGGTGTTTTGTTTCAGATATTCTTTTTTTTTATAATTAAACTTTATTAAAAAAAAATTCTTTACATATAACATTTAACATGCCTTGACACTTTTTAAAGGCAGCTCGATACTACCTTCCTTTACTATATGGTGGTTTCCGGTCCTCCCCCCCCCCCCCCCCCAAAAAAAAAGGGGGGAGGGAAAACGTAGGAAATCATTTGTGACTATAAAGAATGTATTAACCACCTAAGAACCGCCTCCTGCACATATACATCGGCAGAATGGCACAGCTGGGCACAGGCACGTACCTGTACGTCCTCTATAAGTGCCCAGCCGTGGGTCGCAAAGCTCTGTGACCGCGGCCGCGGGACCCGCGGACCCGATGGCCGCTGGAGTCCCGCGATCGGTCCCCGGAGCTGAAGAACGGGGAGAGGTAAGCGTAAACACAGCTTCCCCGTTCTTCACTGTGGCGCCGTCATCGATCGTGTGATCCCTGATATAGGGAAGCACGATCAATGATGTTACACGTCCAGCCCCGCCCCCCTACAGTTAGAAACACACATAAGGTCACACTTAACCCCTTCAGCGCCCCCTAGTGGTTAACTCCCAAACTGCAATTGTCATTTTCACAGTAAACGCATTTTTATAGCATTTTTTTGCTGTGAAAATGACAATGGTCCCAAAAATGTGTCAAAATTGTCCGAAGTGTCCGCCATAATGTCGCAGTCATGGAAAAAAATCGCTGATCGCCGCCATTAGTAGTAAAAAAAAAAAAAAATTATAAAAATGCAATAAAACTATCCCCTATTTTGTAAACGTTATAAATTTTGCGCAAACCAACCGATAAACAATTATTGCGATTTTTTTTACCAAAAATAGGTAGAAGAATACGTATCGGCCTAAACTGAGGGAAAAAATGTTTTTATATATTTTTGGGGGATATTTATTATAGAAAAAAGGAAAAAAATTTTTTTTTTTTTTTAAATTGTAGCTCCGGTATTGTTTATAGCGCAAAAAATAAAAACCGCAGAGGTGATAAAATACCACCAAAACAAATCTCTATTTGTGGGAAAAAAAGGACGCCAATTTTGATTGGGAGCCGAGTCGCACGACCACGCAATTGTCAGTTAAAGCGACGCAGTGCCGAATCGCAAAAAGGGGCAAGGTCCTTTAGCTGCATTTTGGTCCAGGTCTTAAGTGGTTAAATACAGTATATCATCCTACCCCCCCCCCCCCACAATGATTTTTGAAGCATTTTAACAAAAATGTATTTACAATAGTTGCTAAAATATTTGGGTGCATGCAAGATAGTAGAATGTTCCCTGGGTAGATATAAAGGGTTTTTCAGTTTTTTATAAGGTGCTCAAAAAATGTCTTCTGTCTTGTTTAGTTGTCTCGGATCCTCAGTCCACAGCAGCTCCAGGTAAGTTTTACCAACTCTTGTTCTGTTCTTAGTTGTAGTTTATTAGATACAGCAGAGGCGGCTGGTGCTCCATCGGTCCGGGGGGGGGGGGGGGCAGATGGACCTGACCACAGATGCCCCCCCCCCATTGCTCCAGCCCACCACTGCACACCATACACACATACACACCCCCCTCGTTGTCTGTCTTACTTCCCTTGTAGCTGGCCCGCCAATGGTAGTTTCCCCCCTCCATATCCCAGCCTCCTTGTCTCCCTTCTCCATCTTTAAGCCTTCCCTGGCGGGGGATGGGTACAGCTGGCACAGCACACAGAGTGCTCCTCCGTAGCGGGTGGTGGGTTGGACTTACCCTGCGTGATGTCTCCTCCCTCCCCTTCTCTCCTCCTCGGTGGCCAATCAGAACACTTCTCCTTTTGGCCAATCTGTAAACGGGCCTCAGATGGGAGGAGAATCAGTGTGAGAATCTGTGTGAAAATAGCAAATATTCTTTTGCTATTGTCACACAACTGGGGGGGATTGGGGGGCGCAGTGCTCTGCGCCTCGAGCCCACCCCTTCTTAAAGCCTATTAGAGCCTCAGGCTACAATCATGTGCTTCAAAGAAAAAATCCCCCTATTGGAATCCATGTGTCCGGCATCCCTGCATGTAGATTAGCGGGCCGGACGCATGGATGGGGGGGGAGGGGGGAGTGGAGACCCACGCATGGATTGGGGGGGGCGGCGGCGTCCTTGCTCTCCTAATGGACCTCCACTGAGATAAAGTAAAAGTAACTGACTGCTATTGATGGTCCCTCTGAGTGAAATAGAATTTTATTTTTACTCATAGGAACCGACACAAATTTTAAGTTATATTTAGAAAAATTTGAAATTGTCCCGTATGTCTACCTGCTCATTAATTCCTCACCTTCTTTTTATTTTATATCTTTCTTCCAGGCAGTCAAGAGTCTGATAAATCGATAGCGACTGGTATGTTTTTTTTTTCAGTTACTTTATCCCCTTGGTCAAAGGAAAACTTGTCCAAAATAGAAAAAAAATATATCATTTTTTATTTTTGCTGTACTTTTCTTACTACCATAACCTTCCACCACAGAACAACCGAAAACATGTATGTAGATTAGGGGGCGGATGCATGAATAGGTGGGCGGTGCCCTTAATGGATGGGCCGTCCCTGGTAGTACAGCCCAGAAACAATAGTGCGCATTTTACTTTTTTAACCTGCCTAAAACACGCTGATACTAGTAAAAAAATATATTTTTTTAAAGAATCCTGACAAAATATTCCGACCTTTGACCCTGACCTTAACACAAACACTAACCTTCTTGATTGGCCAGGAGGAGAATCAGTGTGAAAATAGCAAATATTCCTTTGCTATTGTCACACAACTGGGTGGGATCGGGGGGCACAGTGCTCTGCGCCCCGAGCCCACCCTTTTTTGAAGCCTATTAGAGCCTCTGGCTACAATTACTTGCTTCAAAGAAAAAATCCCCCTATTGGAATCCATGTTTCCGGCGTCCCTGCATGTAGATTAGGGGGCTGGACATATGGATGGGGGGGGGGGGGCGGCAGACCCTGTTCCCCTGATGGATGGACCGCCACTGAGATACAGTAAAAGTAACTTACTGCTATTGATGGACCCTCTGAGTAAAATATAATTTTATATTTACTCATAGGAACCGACACAAATTATAAGTTATATTTTGAAAAATGTGAAACTGTCCCGTATGTCTACCTGTTCATTAATTCCTCACCTTTATTTTTCTTTTATATCTTTTTTCCAGTCAGTGAAGAGTCTGATAAATCGATAACATCTGGTATGTTTTTTTTTCAGTTACTTTATCCACTTTGCGCCTGAGAGTATATACCACTCTAGCCTGTCTATATACTACCCCAGGCTGTCTATATACTACCCCAGCCTGTCCATATACTACCCTAGCCTGTCTATATACTACCCCAGCCTGTCCATATACTACCCTAGCCTGTCTATATACTACCCCAGCCTGCCCCTATACTACCCCAGCCTGTCTATATACTACCCTAGCCTGTCTATATACTACCCCAGCCTGCCCCTATACTACCCTAGCGTGTCCATATACTACCCGAGCCTGTCTATATACCACCCCAGCCTGTCTATATACTACACTAGCCTGTCCATATACTACCCGAGCCTGTCTATATACTACCCCAGCCTGTCCATATACTACCCGAGCCTGTCTATATACTGTCCTAGCCTGTCTAAATACTACCCTAGCCTGTCTATATACTACCCTAGCCTGTCCAAAAACTACCCTAGTCTTTCCATATACTACCCGAGCCTGTCCATATACTACCCTAGCCTGTCCATATACTATCCTAGCCTGTCCATATACTACCCTAGCATATCCATATACTACCCTAGCATGTCTATATACTACCCTAGCATGTCCATATACTACCATAGCCTGTCTGTATACTACCCTAGACTTTCTATATACTACCCTAGCCTGTCCATATACTACCCTAGCCTGTCCATATACTACCCTAGCCTGTCCATATACTATCCTAGCCTGTCTATATACTACCCTAGCCCACCCCTTGGAATTGAACATAATGGTATGTCATGTCATACATTTGCATATAGACAAGGTGCTCTTGCATGTAATGGTATCTGACTTCTGGATAAATTAAATTTTAGTTTTAATTATCATGATATAAAATAATGCATGTTGTGGCCTTTTGGTGGGCATGTTGATTTTTTGGGGGGGAGAGGGGGGGGGGGCAGCATTTAATCCTTGGATCCAGGCAGCACAATGTCTTGGGTCAGCCCTCATCACATTTTTTTGGTCTCTGCTCGCCTGAGCCCATTACAGCACAATCAGAACTCTTACGTCCTTCCGAAAGGGGAGTGTGTTTGGCTCCTGAAAAGCATTGGCTCTATTCTGCTATGAAACAATTTTATCATTAAATTACTTTGGTTCCCTGGACGACGTTGCTCTCCTTGGATTGTATGTGCAGTGGCGTATCTAGGGTATGGCAGCCATGGCAAGTGCCATGGGCGCCATATGAAGGGGGCGCTGTTGAGTGGCTGGGCAGCAAGGCACTTACCAGGGCTTGAGGGTCTCTTCTTCCCTCCTCCTGAGCATAGGCAGGATCTCCTTTTCAGCACCTTTGCTAATAGACAATGGCAGCGCTATCCCTGCTGCGTTCAGCCACAGCCCTCCCTGTTCTCCCAGGCTCTCCCATTCCATCTGGTCAGATTGGCAGCGCACAAAGAAGAAGGAGAAACATCAGTTTCTCTCTCTCCTCTGTGAAAACTGAGGCCTTAAGTGATGAAGATTTCATCACTTCCAGTATTGGTTCTGCATTTACCTGGCCTTGGGGGGCAGAGGAGGGATCAGGGGTCTAATAAACCCCAGATTTCTCCATAAAGAGGATATGTCACTACCAAAGGTATCACAAGGGATAATAAATATCACTAGTTTTGTTAGCTGTTTTTTTGTTAAGGTTATCTGAAAGATGGGTTTCAAATGTTTTGACAGGGGCACCGTTTCAGTGCTTGCCATAGGTGCCATTTTCACTAGATACACCTCTGTGTATGTGTCTTAAAGCGGGAGTTCACCCGAAAACAATTTTTTACCCTTAGATTGAGGCTCATTTTGTGAAGGGGAATCGGGTAGTTTTTTTAAAATCGAAGCCGTACTTACCGTTTTAGAGAGCGATCTTCTCCGCGGCTTCCGGGTATGGTCTTCGGGACTGGGCGTTCCTATTTGATTGACAGGCTTCCGACGGTCGCATCCATCGCGTCACGAGTAGCCGAAAGAAGCCGAACGTCGGTGCGGCTCTATACGGCGCCTGCGCACCGACGTTCGGCTACTTTCGGAAAATCGTGACGCGATAGATGCGACCGTCGGAAGCCTGTCAATCAAATAGGAACGCCCAGTCCCGCAGCTCATACCCGGAAGCGTCGGAGAAGATCGCTCTCTAAAACGGTAAGTACGGCTTCGATTTTAAAAAAACTACCCGATTCCCCTTCACAAAATGAGCCTCAATCTAATGTTAAAAATTAACATTTCCGGGTGAACCTCCACTTTAAATTAGACAACAACCATGACTTCCAGCGTCCTGCACAAAGTACATTGAAAAAGCAGTGGTATGGCTTTATTGGCCGCCTCTCCAACACTCTCCGATGTAGTCATTTAATTTAGCCACAAGATGTCCTCAGTTCTCTTGAAGACCGAGGACATCTTGTGGCTGAATTTAAATACTGTAGAGCATGGGTCTCCAAACTGTGGCCCTGGGGCCGGATGCGGCCCTTTGCTTGCATTTATCCGGCCCTTGGGGCACTATTCCATCCACTGACACCGACAACGGGGAATCATTCTTGTTGCTGAAACCACCAATGGGGCTCTATTCATCCAACTAACACTATCAAAGGGGAAAGCTACCTTCTATTGGCACCAACAACAAGGCACTAGTCCTCCCACTGACACCAAAAATATGGTATTGTTTACTCCCACTGGATATTTTCTACTCCCAATGGCCCTAGTCCGGCCCTCGTAAAGTCTGAAGGACAGTAAACTGGCCCTCTGCTTAGAAAGTTTGGAGACCACTGCTGTAGAGGATAGGTCCTGAGAAGAGGCAAATACGGCCATAGAATATTTTTGTTTTTAACCACTTACAGATCGGAAAGATTTACCCCCTTAATGACCGGGTCATTTTTTGAGATACGGCACTGTGTCGCCTTAACCACTTAAGCCCCGGACCCATTTGGCTGGCCAAAGACCAGGCCACATGTGGCACTGCGTCACTTTAATGACAACTGTTCCTAAACCAAATTCGTCCTTTTATTCCCCACAAATAGAGCTTTCTTTTGGTGGTATTTGATCACCTCTGCGATTTTAATTTTTTTGCGCTATAAATATAAAAAAAAGAGCGTTCATTTTGAAAAAAAATATGTATTTTTTCTTTTTGCTATAATAAATATCCCCAATTTTTTTAAAATATATATATTTTTTTCATCAGTTTAGGCCGATACCTATTCGCAATAAGCGTTTATTGATTGGTTTGCGCAAAAGTTATAGCGTCTACAAAATAGGGGATAGATTTATGCCATTTTTTTTTTACTAGTAATGGCGGCGATCTGCGATTTTTAGCTGGACTGCGACATTGCGGCGGACACATCGAACACTTTTTTGGGGACAGTTGACATTTATACGGCGACCAGTGCTATAAAAATGCACTGATTATGGGAAGGGGTTAAACACTAGGGGTTAATTGTGTTCCCTGGAAGGTGTTTCTAACTTGGGGGCGATCAAGTGGTTAATTATGTTCCTTGGGAGGTGTTTATAACTGTGGCGGGGTGGGGAGGTGACTGACTGGAGGAGGAGAGAGATCGCTGTTCCTAATCAGTAGGAACAGCAGACTTCTCTCTCCTACCCTGACAGAACGGGGATCTGTCTGTTCTGGCTCTCTTTCCCACGATCGCGGGTGGCCTGGCGGACATTGCGGCCGCCAGCCATGCACATCAGGTCCCCCGCCATGCAGCATGCGCGTGTGCGCCTTCTATGGCTCTTAAAACAGCCAATGTACAGTTACGGCAATTTGTGGGAAAGCGGCGACCTTTCGCTGTATAATGACGGCGGCAGGTCGGCAAGTGCTTAATAGACTCCTTAGTGGAATGTTTTTTTTCTTTGCATCATTTTGACTTATATTATCCCAATACTTACCTTCCTTTTTTTTCAGATCTTACAGGAAAATACTTCCTGTTTCCCGAAGAAAGTGACAACAGTTATGTGGACTTGTCCCCCGCTCTGCCGCTGAGATTAAACGCCTTCTCCCTCTGCATGAAAGTGTCTTTGAACGTTTCAAAAGACAGAGAAACCATCTTGTTCTCTTACCGCACCCTGTACTTCGATGAACTGAACCTGTGGCAGGAAAAGTCGGGGAATCTGGGGTTCTACATGAGCGGCGAGGGCCTCATGTTCCCGACGCTGGACAGGAGCAAAGAGTGGCAGCACATCTGCCTGACGTGGGAGTCGAAGCACGGGCGCTGCGAGCTGTGGGTGAACGGGAGAAGATACGCCAACAGGGTTTACCGCAGGGGACACCAGGTGCGATCGGGAGGCATCGCCATGCTCGGCCAAGACCAAGACGCGCTCGGGCGCGACTTCGAAAAATCGCAGAGCTTCGTGGGAAGGATCAAAGACCTGAACATGTGGGATAAAGTTCTGTCGCTCAAGACCCTGCGGGCAATGTTCCGGGGAAAGGAGACGACAAAGGGGAACGTCTTCGACTGGAGCGAGCTGGCGTTCTCCAAGAAAGGAAATGTGCGAGTTGTGGATTCCGAATGATACTTTGTAATATCTGAGTGATTGTGACTCCTAAAATGCCCCGTAATAAAATAAGATCTCAGTCACTTTGGCTTATAGAATTCATTTTATTTTTTGTAACTACTCAAAAGTTTAGATCAGTATTTCTCAACCTTTTGTTACTATGGAGGAACCCTCAGGTCTTGGAGACCCCCCCACTAAAAATATTGGACCTACAGCTCATGGTACATCCGTGTGATTAGCACGTTATAAAGACTTTTAACCACTTAAGCTGTGGCGGCTGGTTAATTTTTTTGGGGGGGGGGGGGCACAAACAAACGGAAAAAAAAACAATTGCAGCCCCACTGTGCCCATCAAATGCAGCCACTGTGCCATCAATTGTCACCACTGTGCCATGCCATCAAACGCAGCCACTGTGCCATTTGTCACCACTGTGCCCTGTAATTGTCGCCACTGTGCCCTGTAATTCTCACCACTGAGCCCTTTAATTGTCGCCACCGAGCCCTGTAATTGTCGCCACCGAGCCCTGTAATTGTCGCCACCGAGCCCTGTAATTGTCGCCACCGTGCCCTGTAAGACTTTTAACCACTTAAGCTGTGGCGGCTGGTTAATTTTGGGGGGGGGGCGTAAACAAACAAAAAAAAAAACAATTGCAGCCCCACTGTGCCCATCAAACGCAGCCACTGTGCCCATCAATTGTCACCAGTGTGCCATGCCAAACGCAGCCACTGTGTCCATCAATTGTCACCACTGTGCCATGCCAAACGGAGCCACTGTGCCCTTCAATTGTCACCACTGTGCCCTTCAATTGTCGCCACTGTGCCCTTCAATTGTTGCCACTGTGCCAATGATCGCCACTGTGCCAATTGTCACCACTGTGCCCTGTAATTGTTGCAACTGTGCCCTGTAATTGTCGCCACTGTGCCCTGTAATTGTCGCCACTGTGCCCTGTAATTGCCGCCACTGTGCCATGCCATCAAGCGCAGCCACTGTGCCCATCAATTGTCGCCACTGTGCCCTGTAATTGCCGCCACTGTGCCATGCCATCAAGCGCAGCCACTGTGCCCTTTAATTGTCGCCACTGTGCCCTGTAATTGCCGCCACTGTGCCATGCCATCAAGCGCAGCCACTGTGCCCTTTAATTGTTGCAACTGTGCCCTGTAATTGTCGCCACTGTGCCCTGTAATTGTCGCCACTGTGCCCTGTAATTGTCGCCACTGTGCCCTGTAATTGTCGCCACTGTGCC
The DNA here is from genome assembly GCF_905171775.1 of Rana temporaria. NCBI lineage: Eukaryota > Metazoa > Chordata > Amphibia > Anura > Ranidae > Rana > Rana temporaria. The sequence goes on along the minus strand of NC_053495.1, from coordinate 3,247,617 downwards.
CTGTAATTGTCGCCACTGTGCCCTGTAATTGCCGCCACTGTGCCATGCCATCAAGCGCAGCCACTGTGCCCTTTAATTGTTGCAACTGTGCCCTGTAATTGTCGCCACTGTGCCCTGTAATTGTCGCCACTGTGCCCTGTAATTGTCGCCACTGTGCCCTGTAATTGTCGCCACTGTGCCCTGTAATTGTCGCCACTGTGCCCTGTAATTGTCGCCACTGTGCCCTGTAATTGCCGCCACTGTGCCCATCAATTGTCGCCACTGTGCCATGCCATCAAACGCAGCCACTGTGCCCATCAATTGTCGCCACTGTGCCCTTTAATTGTCACCACTGTGCCCTTCAATTGTCGCCACGATGCCCTGTAAAATGCTGCCCCCCCGGCACTTACCTTTCTGGGGTCGGCCACCCTCCTTACACGGTCCCTCGATGACGCTTCAGCCAATCAGGTTACCGGTAACCAGAACCGGCAATGCATGAATCTATGTATTGTATTCAGTGGCGGTGCGGGAGCGAGAGGGGGCGGCACTTAAGGACTGTAACTTACTTACTACCGACCTCCGGACCCCGCGTTACTTACTACCGACCTCCGGACCCCGCGTTACTTACTACCGACCTCCGGACCCCGCGTTACTTACTACCGACCTCCGGACCCCGCGTTACTTACTACCGACCTCCGGACCCCGCGTTACTTACTACCGACCTCCGGACCCCGCGTTACTTACTACCGACCTCCGGACCCCGCGTTACTTACTACCGACCTCCGGACCCCGCGTTACTTACTACCGACCTCCGGACCCCGCGTTACTTACTACCGACCTCCGGACCCCGCGTTACTTACTACCGACCTCCGGACCCCGCGTTACTTACTACCGACCTCCGGACCCCGCGTTACTTACCACCGACCTCCGGACCTCGCGTTACTTACCACCGACCTCGCGTTACTTACCACCGACCTCCGGACCCCGCGTTACTTACCACCGACCTCCGGACCCTGCGTTACTACTGACCTCTGACCTCTAAATCGATCAATCTTTTTATTGGGGCCTCGCTGGTTTATCTCCATGTTATTTGGTAGATTTGCACCTCTCCAGGGTTGCCTATCTCTGCACCAAAGGAAATTGAATTACAGGTCACAAAAGAAAAAAAAAAAAAAAAAACACACCCCCGGTGGTGGTGAAAATATCGGAAGTCACACAACTTTATTACTCTCAGAACATTAAAAAAGAAAACATGAAATGGATTGATGGGATTTCCGGGCCGGACACAATATGAAGTCACAGTAGTCAAGAGACAAAATATAAGAATCATCTTTCCATCGGCACCCCGGCCTGCAGACAGCCGCTCCCTGCGCGTTTCGTCTTCTCGGAACCGACGCCGCATATGCTGTCGCCGGGTAAACTTCCACATAAAAGTACATTTTACTACAACCAACAGATCCGCGTTTACAGAAGCCCCTCCATCTCTTTCATGAACGCATCGTACATATCGTCCTTGGTTTTCACCACCGCGTGGGACCCCATTATCTTGGGTCCGGGTTTGGGCACCGGCCGCATCACCACTTCCTCCTCGTGTCTCTTCATGGACTGAGCGCCGGCTGTGGTGGGTTTGTTCACCCTGCGGACGCGGAGGGCGGTGGGGACGAAACGCGTAACTTCGGCTTTGGGGTTGGTGATCTGGGGTTTGGCGCTGATGGTCGCGGTGGCCTTCTTCTCAATGGTGGCCCCGCTTTCGTCCGATTTGGGTCTCTGGATCAAGCTGGGAGGTGCACTCAGCACACCCGGGTTTGCCAGCTGGGTTGGTGGGTAAATGCCGGGGGGAGCGGTGCCAGGAGGAGGAACCATTGGGGGGCGCATCATAGGCCGGGGGGGAGGGGGCATTCCTGTAGGAGTAACGGGACAAAGACGTTAATAAAGTCATAACCTTACCTTGATCAATCATTCAATCAATCATTTGTGCTCTTTTGGGCTGGCGTCAGTCACTGTACTGCTGTTCCCGATTATATGAAAGAACACAGCCCCAGCATCCCTTTAGACGTGCATGTCCCCGATTAGCTGTGCAATCTGCATATCAGTTGTTGGGTTACCAGTGTAATCAAGCAACTGATGAGCAGATTGCAGAGCATGCACGTCTAAAAAAATACATTCTGTGTGCTCTTTGGGGCTGGCGTCAGTCACTGTACTGCTGTTCCCAAGCATTAGATGAAAGAACACATCCTCAGCATCCCTTTAGATGTACATGTTCCCGCTTAGCCATGCAATCTGCAGATCAGTTGCTTGATTACAAGTGCACAGCTAAAGTCAGCAGCACCCAGTGGTCAGCAAGGAGAATGCACATCTAAATGGACGCTGGGGATGTTTTCTTTTGCACAAGACTCTTGGAATGGGGAAATATGATTACAAGCAAATACCAAACCAGTTGCTGGCAAAGCCTGTGTTTGTAATCACACTGGAATAATTAGATGGACCCCTACCGAACCATAATTGCCCCCCCCCTTAAAACCAGGATGACCCCCCCAACTATTTCTTGGCAGGCTGTCCCTTTATTCCTATATTTTCGAGCAACTGCTAAATTAAGCTATGGAATAAATTGTTCCCAACCCCCACCCAATCCAACGAGGAGGCCTCCGTATATAACGAGGAGGCCTCCGTATGCAACGAGGAGGCCTCCGTATGCAACGAGGAGGCCTCCGTATGCAACGAGGAGGCCTCCGTATGTAACGAGGAGGCCTCCGTATGTAACGAGGAGGCCTCCGTATGTAACGAGGAGGCCTCCGTATGTAACGAGGAGGCCTCCGTATGTAACGAGGAGGCCTCCTCATCACACCAGGAGGCCTCCTCATCCCACCAGGAGGCCTCCTCATCCCACCAGGAGGCCTCCTCATCCCACCAGGAGGCCTCCTCATCCCACCAGGAGGCCTCCTCATCCCACCAGGAGGCCTCCTCATCCCACCAGGAGGCCTCCTCATCCCACCAGGAGGCCTCCTCATCCAACGAGAAGGCCTCCTCATCCAACGAGAAGGCCTCCTCATCCAACGAGAAGGCCTCCTCATCCAACGAGAAGGCCTCCTCATCCAACGAGAAGGATTCCTACCCAACCAGTATGGCCCCTACCCAACCAGAAGGAACCACTATCCAACTAGAATGGCGCAATAACCAACCAGAAGGGCACCTTACCCAACCAGAAGGGCACCTTACCCAACCAGAAGGGCACCTTACCCAACCAGACGGAACCGCTATCCAACCAGAAGGAACCACTACCCAACCAGAAGGAACCACTACCCAACCAGAAGGAACCACTACCCAACCAGAAGGAACCACTACCCAACCAGAAGGAACCACTACCCAACCAGAAGGAACCACTACCCAACCAGAAGGAACCACTATCCAACCAGAAGGAACCACTATCCAACCAGAAGGAACCACTACCCAACCAGAAGGAACCACTACCCAACCAGAAGGAACCACTATCCAACCAGAAGGAACCACTATCCAACCAGAAAGGCCCCATACCTAACCAGAAAGGCCCCATACCCAACCAGAAAGACCCCTACCCAACCAGAATGACAACCACCAAACCAAACCCAGATGCAGCATTACATCCTTGTAGAGCCACTGACAGCAGATAGAGAGAAACCCGAGTCCATCAGAAATCAACGTAATCTGACCGCATTCTATAACAAAAAATAAAGAAACCAGTAAAGGAGGAGTTACCTGGAGGTGCCGGTGGGGGCAGGCGGGGTGGGGGGCCACGAGGAGGAGGACCTGGTGGTAAGCCTGGAGGTGGCCCCGGGGGAGGGCCAGGAGGCCGGCCAGGTGGAGGTCCTGGCGGTAACAGACGTGGTGGTGGGCCGCGAAGACCCGGTGGTCTCAAGAACGGGGGTGCTCCTAAAAAAAAACAAAAAAAAGCACAAATACGGTGTTCAGTGGAAGGTATAAAACATGGAGCAACAGCCGTGAGAGATGATTATTCCATATAGGAGGTCAGAAAGTAAAGAAAACATTTATGACTCATGCAACTTATTTCTTTTTTTGGCTTCATATATTTTTATTGAGATTTTCATTGTAGAAATTTATAGAAATTTGTAGAAATATATAAAAAAAAAACCCTACCCAACCAAAATGATGCCCTTTCCAACCATAATGACCCCCCACCCCCAACCAGAATGGCCTCCTATCCAACCAATTCTATTATTTTTTTTTTTTTAAACAGGCTGTCCCCTTCACTCTTTATTTTTAAAAACTGCTGAGTTTAACTATTAATTAAATAGTTCACAACCCCGACGCATCCAAAATTACCCCTACCCAAGAAAAAATGGCCCCCATCCAACCCAGAATGCCTCCGACCTAACCAATAATTTTTTGACAGGCTGTCGGATCACTCTATTTTCAAGAAACTGCCAAGATAAGCTATTAAAATAAATTATTCACAACCCCTATACAAGTAGCATGACCCCCTACCTACTCAACCAGCATGACCCCCTACCCAATCGGAAGGACCTCTACCCACTGAATTCAAATCTTGGCTGGCTGTTCCTTCACCGCTTTATTTTCAAGCAACTTGTGAGCTAAGCTATGGAATAAATCTTTCCCAAACAAAATGATGCATCCAACCAGAATGACCCCCCACCCAACCAGAAGGACTTCTACCCACCAAATTCATTTCTTGGCGGGCTGTCCCTTCACTGCTTTATTTTCGAGCAACTGATGAGCTAAGCTATGGAATAAATCTTTCCCAACCAAAATGACCCTTATCCAACCAGAAGGACCCCCTACCCAACCCAAATTACCCCCACCCAACCAAAATTACCCCCACCCAACCAGAATGACCCCCACCCAACCAGAATGACCCCCACCCAACCAGAATGACCCCCAACCCAACCAAAATTACCCCCACCCAACCAGAATGACCACTAGACAACCACCGAACCAGAATGACCTTGTACCCAACCAGAATGACCTCCTACACAACCAGAAGGACCTCCACCCACCAAATTCATTTTGGCGGGCTGTCCCTTCACTGCTTTATTTTCGAGCAACTGATGAACTAAGCTATGGAATAAATCTTCCCAACCAAAATGACCCCCCTACCCAACCAGAAGGACCCCCTACCCAACCAGAAGGACCCCCCAACCCAACCAGAAGGACCCCCCTACCCACCAAATTCATTTCTTGGTGGGCTGTCCCTTCACTGCTTTATTTTTGAGTAACTTATGAGCTAAGCTATGGAATAAATCTTTCCCAACCAAAGTGACCCCCTACCCAACCAGAATGATCCCTAGACAACCACTGAACCAGAATGAACCCTACCCAACCAGAACAACCCCCTGCTCAACCAGAATGACCCCCTACCCAACCAGAACGACCCCCTACCCAACCAGAACGACCCCCTACTCAACCAGAACGACCCCCTACTCAACCAGAACGACCCCCTACCCAACCAGAATGACCCCAACCCAACCAGAATGACCCCCGTACCCAACCAGAACAACCCCCTGCTAAACCAGAATGACCCCCTACCCAACCAGAATGACCCCTACCCAACCAGAATGACCCCCTACCCAACCAGAATGACCCCCTACCCAACCAGAATGACTCCCTACCCAACCAGAATGACTCCCTACCCAACCAAAATTACCCCCTACCCAACAAAAATGACCCCCCCACTCAACCAGGACTTCTACCCATCAAAATCATTTCTTGACGGGCTGTCCCGTCACTGCTTTATTTTCGAGCAACTGATGAGCTAAACTATGGAATAAATCTTTCCAACCAAAATGACCCTTATCCAACCAGAAAGACCCCCTACCCAACCAAAAGGACCTCCTACCCAACCAAAATGACCCCGTACCCAACCAGAATGACCCCGTACCCAACCAGAATCCACATACTCTACTTTGGATCATGAAAGAGGAAGGCAGAGTGAGCAGTAGGACACAGAAATGTTGGTATTATGATGTGGAGCACAATGACGGGCATAAGGACAGACACAAGCCCTGGCACTGCTGGAGAGGATAGATAGGCCTGCAAATCAGTGCCACCACTAAACAAATAGAGGAAGCTACTATTTGGATAAACAGGTATCATGAATATTCATTCAAAAGGTACACAATGGCTTACCACTTCAGAACCAGGACACTTACCTCGTACCTTCCCCCTACCCTCCTTCACAGTATGACATTCCACTGATTGCAGTACAGGTACTCTTTAAAAGGAGAGACCTGTGACCTGTTCTTACAATTACCGGACCAAATGTATTACCTGGAGGCGGTCCAGGCGGCATTCCTGTAGGCGGTCCAGGAGGCCGTAGTGGTGGAACAGGTGGCGGACCAAGAGGAGGAGGTCCCGACATTATGGATGGCGGCATCTGCATCTGTGGGGGCAGGGCGGTTACAGGCGTCTGTGACGATGACCCCTGTGCAGAGGAGGAGCTGGATTCCGCGCCCTCCCCTTTCGACTCTTTGGTCCGCTGCTCATTCTCCGGCTCAGACTCGTCCTCGGATGACGAGGGAGACGAATAGTCTTCGGCTTCGTGGTCATCGTCCTCCTCCGTCATCTCCTGACCTGCAAGAGTGAGAGACCCCAGTCACATGACCTGCAGACCCCCATCATGAGGATGTTCGGGTATTGCATAATGCAGTCTAGAAGAAACTCGCCACCCCCCCGTTAACTTCAAAGCAAAAATGCCCACCCCCCCCATGTTGACTGCAATACAAAAGGCCCCCACTGTTGACTTCAACGCAAAAAGCCCCCCCCCCCTGTTAACTTTAATGCAAAAAAGACAGGGACACCCCTTATTGTAAATGGTCCTGGGGGAACCCTCCTCCTACAGATATCGTCTAAATACAATTTTTGGTTTCCCCACCAATCACAATTCTCCTGTTCTGCTCAAAACTGGAAATACCGCTAAAGATCACGGTCACCTACCTGCCATCCGTAACATCATGGCCTGAAGGGGTGTGATGTCCTTCACCGGCTTCTTCATCTTCCTCTGGGTTTTCTCTGAAGACTCAGTGAAATGTGCGTTGTGTCCTGAGGAGAGGGAGACAGAGCTGAGACCACACACACCACCAGAGATCTGTATATAGGAAGAAGACAGGTCCTCTTCTCACCTCCTTTATCAGCGGCAGCTTTCTTCTCACTGTCCCGCTGTGCGTACTCCCCTTCATCGCTGTCCCGCCCCCCATCCGACGCAAGGCTGTCGCTGTCCTCGTCGCTGCTCCCCTCCTCCTCCTTATCCTGTTCCATCTCGTTGGGGTAACCCTCGTCTTCGCTGGAACTGGAGGCGTCGTGGCGACCGCGCTCACCTGCAATGAACACGGACAAGATGGAGAATGGCAAGATTTAGATACACTCGGGGCAAACATGGATCTACACTCAGACAAGGAGGTCACATCATGAGGGCCTTTTACAACAAAGTGCAATTATGGTTTTACCCTGACTGAACACCCACCCCAGCCCTTCTCCCTGACCCGACCCCCCCATCCCTGACATCACTGACCCGGACCCCCACCCCAGCCCTTCTCCCTGACCCGACCCCCCATTCCTGACATCACTGACCCGGACCCCCACCCCAGCCCTTCCCCTGACCCCCCATTCCTGACATCACTGACCCGGACCCCCACCCCAGCCCTTCCCCTGACCCCCCATTCCTGACATCACTGACCCGGACCCCCACCCCAGCCCTTCCCCGACCCCCCATTCCTGACATCACTGACCCGGACCCCCACCCCAGCCCTTCCCCGACCCCCCATCCCTGACATCACTGACCCGGACCCCCACCCCAGCCCTTCTCCCTGACCCGACCCCCCCATCCCTGACATCACTGACCCGGACCCCCACCCCAGCCCTTCTCCCTGACCCGACCCCCCATTCCTGACATCACTGACCCAGACCCCCACCCCAGCCCTTCCCCGACCCCCCATTCCTGACATCACTGACCCGGACCCCCACCCCAGCCCTTCCCCGACCCCCCATTCCTGACATCACTGACCCAGACCCCCACCCCAGCCCTTCTCCCTGACCCGAGGCCCCCCATCCCTGACATCACTGACCTGGGCCCCCACCCCAGCCCTTCCCCTGACCCCCAACCTTAGCCCTTCCCCGACCCCCTCCCCATACCAGCCCTGACCCCCACCCCTTCTCCCTGACCCCCCCATCCCTGACATCACTGACCCGGACCCCCACCCCAGCCCTTCTCCCTGACCCGACCCCCCCATTCCTGACATCACTGACCCGGACCCCCACCCCAGCCCTTCTCCCTGACCCGACTCCCCATTCCTGACATCACTGACCCGGACCCCAACCCCAGCCCTTCTCCCTGACCCGACTCCCCATTCCTGACATCACTGACCCGGACCCCAACCCTTCTCCCTGACCCGACCCCCCATTCCTGACATCACTGACCCGGACCCCCACCCCAGCCCTTCTCCCTGACCCGACCCCCCATTCTTGACATCCCGGACCCCCACCCCAGCCCTTCCCCTGACCCCCCATTCCTGACATCACTGACCCGGACCCCCACCCCAGCCCTTCCCCTGACCCCCCATTCCTGACATCACTGACCCGGACCCCCACCCCAGCCCTTCTCCCTGACCCGACCCCCCATTCCTGACATCACTGACCCGGACCCCAACCCCAGCCCTTCCCCTGACCCCCCATCCCTGACATCACTGACCCGGACCCCCACCCCAGCCCTTCTCCCTGACCCGACCCCCCCCCCCATCCCTGACATCACTGACCTGGGCCCCCACCCCAGCCCCTGACCCCCACCCCAATCCTAGCCCTTCCCCTGACCCCCCATCCCAGCCCTTCCCCTGACCAGCAGGCCTTCCCCTGATCCAACCCCCCCAGCCCTTCCCCTGACCACCATCCCTTCCCCTGATCCAACCCCCAGCCCTTCTCCCGATCCAACCCCCCCAGCCCAGCCTTTCCCCTGACCCGACCCCCACCTTAGCCCTTCCCCTGACCCGACCCCCTCCCCTTCTCCCTGACCCGACCCCCCACCCCGACCCCAGCCCTTCCCCACCCTAATCCCATTCTAGCCCTTCCCATAACCCGACCCCCTCCCAGCCCTGACCCCCACCCCTTCTCCCTGACCCGACCCCCCATCCCTGACATCACTGACCCGGACCCCCACCCCGACCCCTTCCCCGCCCTAATCCCATTCTAGCACTTCCCCTGACCCGACCCCCTCCCCATACCAGCCCTGACCCCCACCCCTTCTCCCTGACCCGACCCCCCATGCCTGACCCCCACCCCAGCCCTTCCCCTGACCCCCACCCCTTCCCCGCCCTAATCCCATTCTAGCACTTCCCCTGACCCGACCCCACCCTTCCCCATTCCATCCTAGCCCTTCCCCTGACCCCCACCCCATTCTAGCCCTTCCCCTGACCCCCCCCATCCCAGCCCTTCTCCTGATCCAACCCCCCCAGCCCAGCCTTTCCCCTGACCCCAGCCCTTCCCCTGACCCGACCCCCACCTTAGCCCTTCCCCTGACGTGACCCCCCCCCCCCCCATACCAGCCCTCACCCCCATACCAGCCCTTCCCCGACCCCCCCCATCTGAGCCCTGACCCGACCCCCATCCCAGCCCTTCCCCTGACGCAACCCCCATCCCTTCCCCTGACGCAACCCCCATCCCAGCCTTTTCCCTGACCCGATCCCCATCCCAGTCTTTTCCACGATACAGATCATGGACCCCTATAGACCTCCAATGTTGTGGAAGATCCATAGATATCATCCCCCGTAGACCTCCAATAGTTTATGCTCTAATAATAAAGTGATGGCCCCACCCCCTCCTCCCTCACCTCCATCAGGGCTGAATCTCACGTCGTCGTCCTTCTTCCTCATAATGTTGTCCAATGCAAAGCCCACTTTCCTCCCGTACATCTGCAGAACCTGGGGTGGGGGAGGACCTAGGGGCGGCCCAGGAGGTTTCTTGCCGGGCGGTAAGCGAGGAACGCCGTGCCCTGGTGGATAGGTCACAGATACGCCACGCCCCTGAGGTCTGGGGAAAAAATATATAAAAAGGTTTGTGTTAAATATTTCACACACATAAAAAGGTACGGTATAAAAATCAGGGTGAAGGAATCGTCACTTATCGGCACTTCTGAGATCACCCCACTTCCCAAACTGCTGCTAAACCCAAACTTCTTTTTATTTTTTTGGAGTCATTGGCTCTAAAATGAATTGCTTGTTGTAATGTTTATTTCATTAATATATTCATAGATGGTAAGTAGTTGGTTTATCCCATCATCTCCCTCTCCAGCTACAAGTCTTTTTGGGGGTGTCTCTACCAGCTTTGCACATCTAGAGAGGGACATTTCTCCTCCATTCTTCTTCTTTGTAAAATATCTCAAGCTCTGTCAGATTGGATGGAGAGCGTCTGTGATCAGCAATTCTCAAGTCTTGCCACAGATTCTCAATGGGATTTAGGTCTGGACTGTGACTGGGCCATTCTAACACATGAATAGGCTTTGATCTAAACCCCTCCATTGTAGCTCTGGCTGTACTTTAGGGTTGTTGTCCTGCTGGAAGGTGAACCTCCCCCCCCGGTCTCAAGTCTTTTGCCGACTCTAACAAGTTTTCTTCTAAGATTGTCCTGTATTTGTCTCCATCCATCTTCCCATCAACTCTGAAATGCTTCCCTGTCCCTGCTGAAGAAAAAGCATCCCCACCACATGATGCTGCCACCACCATGTTTCACAGTGGGGATGGGCAGTGTTTTCCCCCACACATAGCGGAAAAGTTGAATTTTGGTCTCATGTGACCAGAGCACCTTCTTCCACATGTTTGCTGTGTCCCCTCCCCCACATGGCTTCTCACAAACTGCAAACAGGACTTCTTATGTCTTTCTTTCTCCAATGTCTTTCTTCTTGTCACTCTTCCATAAAGGGCAGATGTGTGGAGAGACCACTAATAGTTGTCCTGTGGACAGATTCTCCCCCCTGAGCTGTGCAGCTCCTCCAGAGTTACCATGGACCTCTTGGCTGCTTTTTTGATGAATGCTCTCCTTGCCCGGCCCGTACATGGGATTTTTTGCAAAGATTTCAAACAAACTTCTTTCACGTTGTCATTATGGGGGATCGTTTGTCGAATTTTAAGGAAAATAATGAATTTGAAAGTGTTACTAAACCCAGTAATATGAAAATAGTTCATCTGCCCGCCCACAGTGCCCACAGCTTATAAATCTTTTCACATTAAAATACTGCCATTATATACCTTTTTTGCTGATCTGAATACCACAGTCACATGATAAACTGCAGAGTTTGTCCAGAACTGTGTGTTCAAGGTAGGAGGAAATTTCCACTATAGCCTGTATACACGCCCACAAGTGTGATGTCGATATCATGTGACCTGACTAGCTCCGAGAACGAGGAAATGTTCTCTCCAGCAATAGAGACTAAACTGAGCATGTGCAGGGCGGCTACCCTCACTGGCCCAGATTCTCAAAGGGCTTACGACGGTGCAACGCCATGTACGCCGTCGTAAGTCCTAATCTGGGCCGTCGTATCTATGCGACTGATTCTTAGAATCAGTTACGCATAGATAACCATTAGATCCGACAGGCGTAAGACTCTTACGCTGTCAGATCTTAAATGCAATTTTTTTTTCGCCGCTAGGTGTCGCCTCCGCCGTTTTCCCCGTCGTGTATGCAAATTAGCAAAATACACGAATTCCCGAACGTGCGCGCGGTCGACGCAGTGAAGTTACGACGTTTACGTTAGATTTGCGACGCGTAAAGTTGCCCCTGCTATATGAGAGGCAACCAATGTTAAGTATGGCCGTCGTTCCCGCTTCGAAATTTAAAAATTTACGTCGTTTGCGCAAGTCGTCCGTGAATGGGGCTGGACGCCATTTACGTTCACGTCGAAACCAATGGCGTCCTTACGACGTCATTTAGCGCAATGCACGTCGAGAAATTTTAGGGTCGACGCATGCACAGTACGTTCGGCGCGGGAACGCGCCTAATTTAAATGATCCACGCCCCCTACACGGCTCATTTGAATTAGGCGGGCTTGCGCCGGGGGATTTACGCTACGCCGCCGCAACTTTACACGCAAGTGCTTTGTGAATAAAGCACTTGCCTGTAAAACTTGCGGCGGAGTAACGTAAATGACATACGTTACGCCGCCGCAGTTTTACGCCCTGATGCGAGAATCTGGGCCACTGTATTTTCTGGACTTGCCAAAAGAGACCCCTACAGGAGGGGGAAGATCTGTCCACACGGGATCAAAAGATTAACCCCTTAAGTTCCACAGTGAGTATAACAAGCATGCTACTCTGCATATACAGACTGATTTTACTATTGTGGGGTGGCGCTTGTACTGTAGAGATGGCGCTTGTACTGTAGAGATGGCGCTTGTACTGTAGAGATGGGCAGCCGGTGACCCAAAATGACATGAAAAGTCTCATCTTACCCGTAAGCGGAGGTCTTCTTCAGAATGGAGGGCGGCTGAGTCCCGGGAAGAGGAATGTCTTGGATGAGAATGTTGGAAGGAGCGTGAGGAAGGTCCGGCAGAGGAATGCTCTCCACCTCCACATGCTGAGCGTTCTGCACCAAACACACAACACAAATCACATTACCGGACAGAAAGGGGGAGGGGCAGCTATCCAACATGGCGGACAGGACTCAGTGATGGCGAACCTCGGCACCCCAGATGTTTTGGAACTACATTTCCCATGATGCTCGTGCACTCTGCAGTGTAGCTAAGCATCATGGGAAATGTAGTTCCAAAACATCTGCGGTGCCGAGGTTCCCCATCGCTGATCTAGGTGCTCAGGGTGGGGATTGTTAGTAGGGGGCGATGGTCACTATTCGTGAGAAGAGAAGGCAATGGGTGAAGTCTACATAACCGCCTGTCGCCCCCATCCGATTCCGTATAGACGAAGTCGGTCAGCAAGTCCCAGCCAATGATTTACGGCCCGGAACCAGCTGATCAGCTTAGCAAATCACAGACCAGAGCTCTGTGTTTACAAACAACACAGTGCACTCCACACACACAGAACAAAAAAGAACCACATCTCTTAGTAAAAGCAGCACATAGGGGCAGATTCACAGAAGAAATACGCCGGCGTATCTACTGATACGCCGGCGTATTTTCAAATTTGCCGCGTCGTATCTTTAGTTTGAATCCTCAAACCAAGATACGACGGCTTTTGCCATCGACCTGACAGGCGTACGCCTTCGGATCGTAGGTGTAATACTTCGGCGCCCGCTGGGTGGAGTTTGCGTCGTTTTCCGCGTCGGGTATGCCAATTAGCCGTTTACGGCGATCCACGAAGGTACGCGCGTTCGTCGCATTCTCTTATGTCGTCGCTAGTCGGCTTTTCCCGTCGTAAACTTACGGCTGCTATTTCATGGCTTATATTTAGACCAGCCATGTTAAAGTATGGCCGTCGTTCCCGCGTCGAATTTCAATTTTTTATTTTGCGCAAGTCGTCCGGGAATAGGAAATGACGTAACGCACATCGCCGTTCAAAAAATTCCGCCTGTGCGACTTCATTTCGTGCAAAGAACGGCGGGAAATTTAAAAACGGAGCATGCGCAGTACGTTCGGCGCGGGAACGCGCCTAATTTAAATGATACACGCCCCATTTGAAGTAGGCGGGCTTGTGCCGGACGGATTTACGCTACGCTGCCGCAAGTTTACAGGCAAGTGCTTTGTGAATCAAGCACTTGCCCGTAAAACTTGCGGCGGTGTAACGTAAATGAGATACGTTACGCCGCCGCAATTGTATGTGAATCTGGCCCATAGTACACACATTGTTAGGCACACAGTTAACCCTTTGATCACCCCTAGATGTTAACCCCCCTTCCCCAGCCAGTGTCATTAGTACAGTGACAGTGTGTAGTATTATCACTGAATTGGTGTCACTGGTGAGGTCACTGGCAGTAAGTCAGTTCCCTCCAAGTGGCAGTTAGCCAGGGTTCACATTGGAGTGATTTGTCATGCAATTTGAGAGATCAAATCACATGACAAGTCGCAGCCTATTGGCGGCAACGGGTCTGTTCCAATCGGTGAGACAGCAATTTGCAAAAGTAGTTTTGCCGATTTCAGGTGCGACTTCAATGGACACCCGTGGATGAAGCCGCACAAATGTCTATCAAGTAGCACCTGAAATCGCGCCGACCTTGTCACTTTCAAATGGCGCTACTTCAAGTGAAGTAGCGCCATTTCAAAGTAGCATCGATGTGAACCAGGGCTTAGTGTCAGATTGTCCGCCACACTATCGCAGTCCCATTATAAGACGCTGATCATCGTCATCACTAGTAAAAAAATAAATACAATTCCTGCATATATATATATAAAACAGTTTATAGGCGCAAGAACTGTCACACAAACCAATCAATATACACTTAGAGCCCTTTCACACTGGAGCGGTTTGCAGGCGCTAAACCGACCCTAAACAGCTGCTGCGGTTTCTCCTCTGCCAATTAGAAAACATAGCGTGCTTCGCGCATGCGCAGTAGGGAACTGGTCAAAAATACTTCAGTCCTGGGTTCCCTGTCCGGCAATGGTGGCTGCGGCACCCGACATCAGAAAAATGGCTGCAGGTTCCGACTTTCATGTGAGATTCCTAGTATGTTCCCTCCCCTGCCTGGCCTCGTCTCCTCCCCCACCTAGCCTAGGTATGTTACCTCCCACATCTGACCCTGTGCCCGCCCCCCACATAACCCTGGACAGGTAAGTGTCCTTATATTAAAAGTAGTATTTGTAGCTGCTGAGTTTTAATTTTTCTAGGTGTTGGGCGGACCTCCGCCTTAAATACAAAATATTTTACATGACCGCGTAAAATCCATTTTAAATTAGCGCAGTGCTGAATAGCAAAAAAATTGCCTGGTCTTTAATTGCCGACCAGCCGCCATTTTACGGCGGCAGGTCGGCTCCCCTGCGCGAGAGCCCGTAGCTATACGTCGGCTCTCGCTCAGACCACTAGGGGTGTGTGCGCGCCCCCGACTCTCGTGCGCTCGTTACAGAGCGGGGACTGGGAGCTGTGGGTGTAAACACACAGCTCCCGGTCCTGTCAGGCAGAGAAATGCTGATCTTCTGTTCATACAATGTATGAACAGCGATCAGTCATTTCCCCTAGTGAGGCCACCCCCCCTACAGTTAGAACATACTTAACCCCTTCCCCACCCCCTAGTGTTAACCCCTTCCCTGCCAGTGACATTTTTATAGTAATCCAATGCATTTTTATAGCACTGATCGCTATAAAAAATGCCAATGGTTCCAAAAATGTGTCAAAAGTGTCCGAAGTGTCCGCCATAATGTCGCAGTACCGAAAAAAAAATAATAAAAAAAAAAAAAAAAATCGCTGATCGCCGCCATTACTAGTTAAAAAAAAATATTAATAAAAATGCCATAAAACTATCCCCTATTTTGTAAACGCTATAACTTTTGCGCAAACCAATCAACAAACGCTTATTGCGATTTTTTTTAACCAAAAATAAGTAGAGGAATACGTATCGGCCTAAACTGAGGAAAAAATTAAAAATTATATATTTTTGGGGGATATTTATTATAGCAAAAAGTAAAAAATATTCATTTTTTTTCAAAATTGTCGCTCTATTTTTGTTTATAGCGCAAAAACTAAAAACCGCAGCGGTGATCAAATACCACCAAAAGAAAGCTCTATTTGTGGGGGAAAAAGGACGCCAATTTTGTTTGGGAGCCACGTCGCACGACCACGCAATTGTCAGTTAAAGGGACGCAGTGCCGAATCGCAAAAATTGCCCTGGTCTTTGACCAGCAATATGGTCCAGGGGTTAAGTGGTTAAGGAGGGTAAAACCTTCCAGGGGTTAAGTGGTTAAGGAGGGTAAAACCCATCCAGCCATAAACCACAGATTATGTGAAGGACACTCATAGTACTCGGTGTAAATTGGGCCCAGTATATGAATGGGAGTCAGAGACATTAGAGTGTAAGCTCCTTGGGGGCGGGGACTGCTGTGAATGTATAATATATTTCATGTACACAGGTAGATGATTGGCTGGCGTTTTGCCGGCTCTTACCTTGACGGCATCGAAGTATTGGCTGAGTTGGGACCTCTTGTGCTCGTAGTCCAGCTCTATCTTGCGGAGCTCTTTGTAGGTCTCGGGGTTCTCCTTCTCATACAGACGTAGAATTCGCTCGAACGTCTCCCGCAGCTTCTTCCTCTTGTCTTTAAGGACTTTCTCGTTGAGCTGCGGCTGCTGCTGGACGGGGTTGAATTCTGCGGAAAAGATCGAGTCGGTAGATTTCAGTCCTCATAGGGGGGCTGGAAGAGGCGACTATTTCATAAAGAAACGTTAATGTAAACAAAGGGAGGAAACACAAAACAAATGAAATCTTCCTCGGCTCCATAGAGGTTTATAGATCCGGAAGGTTCCAGAACCTCACCCATCTCGTCCAGTTTCTCCATGTCTTTGATGATCTGTTTGGGATCTTTCATCTTCAGCACCGCTGCCCTCACCATCATTCTCTGCTTCTTGTTCTGGAAAACATTGATGAGACATACGTGACATACGGGAAGCGGGCAGAGTGTAGAAGAGCATACGGGAGGCGGGCAGCGTGTAGAGCATACGGGAGGCGGGCAGAGTGCAGAGCATACGGGAGGCGGGCAGAGTGCAGAGCATACGGGAGGCGGGCAGAGTGCAGAGCATACGGGAGGCGGGCAGAGTGCAGAGCATACGGGAGGCGGGCAGAGTGCAGAGCATACGGGAGGCGGGCAGAGTGCAGTGCATACGGGAGGCGGGCAGAGTGCAGAGCATACGGGAGGCGGGCAGAGTGTAGAGCATACGGGAGGCGGGCAGTGTATACAGTACACGAAAGGCCGGCAGTATATAGAGTACGCGGGAGGCCGGCAGTATATAGAGTACGCGGGAGGCCGGCAGCGCAGAGTGTAGAGCATACGGGAGGCGGGCAGAGTGTAGAGCATACGGGAGGCGGGCAGAGTGTAGAGCATACGGGAGGCGGGCAGAGTGTAGAGCATACGGGAGGCGGGCAGAGTGTAGAGCATACGGGAGGCGGGCAGAGTGTAGAGCATACGGGAGGCGGGCAGAGTGTAGAGCATACGGGAGGCGGGCAGAGTGTAGAGCATACGGGAGGCGGGCAGAGTGTAGAGCATACGGGAGGCGGGCAGAGTGTAGAGCATACGGGAGGCGGGCAGAGTGTAGAGCATACGGGAGGCGGGCAGAGTGTAGAGCATACGGGAGGCGGGCAGAGTGTAGAGCATACGGGAGGCGGGCAGAGTGTAGAGCATACGGGAGGCGGGCAGAGTGTAGAGCATACGGGAGGCGGGCAGAGTGTAGAGCATACGGGAGGCGGGCAGAGTGTAGAGCATACGGGAGGCTGGCAGAGTGCAGAGCATACGGGAGGCTGGCAGAGTGTAGAGCATACGGGAGGCGGGCAGAGTGTAGAGCATACGGGAGGCTGGCAGAGTGCAGAGCATACGGGAGGCTGGCAGAGTGTAGAGTATACAGGAGGCGGGCAGTGTGGAGTATACGGGAGGTCGGAGGTCTTACCTTCTTCAGCTCTCTCTTCCTGGCCTCCTTTCCTGCACAGAACAAATCACAGCAGTCAGTACAGATGGAGAATAATATACAAACACAGAAATCTCCCCCGACTCCTCCCCCTCAGGAAATCAGAATTAGATATCGAACATCCAATCTAAGAACTTTCCCGGGTTTTATGTCTCTGCAAAGTTATTTTCAATCTTTTTATATCCGCCGCTTTAACCGGTTCCCGACCGCCGCATGTATATATACGTCCACAGAATGGCACGTACAAGCACATGGGCGTACAGGTACGTCCCCGCCTTTCCGCGGGTCGGGGGTCCGATCGGGACCCCCCCCACAGTACATGCGGCGGTCGGAAACCCGCGGGGAGCGATCCGGGACGAGGGCGTGGCTATTCGTTTCTAGCCGCCCCCATGCGATCGCTCCCCGGAGCTGAAGAACGGGGAGAGCCGTATGTAAACACGGCTTCCCCGTGCTTCACTGTGGCGGCTGCATCGATCGTGTCATCCCTTTTATAGGGAGACTCGATCGATGACATCAGACCTACAGCCACACCCCCCTACAGTTGTAAACACACACACTAGGTGAACCCTAACTCCTACAGCGCCCCCTGTGGTTAACTCCCAAACTGCAACTGTCATTTTCACAATAAACAATGCAATTTAAATGCATTTTTTGCTGTGAAAATTACAATGGTCCCAAAAAATTTTCAAAAAGTGTCCGCCATAATGTCGCAGTCACAAAAAAAAAATCGCAGATCGCCGCCATTAGTAGTAAAAAAAATAATAATTAATAAAAATGCAATAAAAATATCCCCTATTGTGTAAACGCTATAAATTTTGCGCAAACCAACCGATAAACGCTTATTGCGATTTTTTTAACCAAAAATAGGTAGAAGAATGCGTATCGGCCTAAACTGAGGAAAAAAATGTTATATATGTTTTTGGGGGATATTTATTATAGAAAAAAGTAAAAAATATAGAATTTTTTTTTTTAAACTGTCGCTCTATTTTTGTTTATAGCGCAAAAAAATAAAAACCGCAGAGGTGATCAAATACCACCAAAAGAAAGCTCTGTTTGTGGGGGAAAAAGGACGCCAATTTTGTTTGGGAGCCACGTCGCACGACCGCGCAATTGTCTGTTAAAGCGACGCAGTGCTGAATCGCAAAACCTGGCTTGGGCATTTAGCTGCCTAAAGGTCCGGGGCTTAAGCGGTTAAAGGCCGACTTCACCTTCCTAGATAAACTTCCCATCCACCCTGCCAGGGTCGTTGTTGGCATTTTTATTTTGGACTCGGTGAGGATTTTATTTTTTTTGTGTAAAATTGTGAAAACTCAATAAACATAAAATAAAAAATAAAGAAATAAAAAATGTCTCCCCGGAAAAATTAAAACAATAACTTCTCTGTCATATCTGTACGGTGTGCCCTCTCCTCCAAGCCTGACCCCCCCCCCCCCCTCCCCTCCCCCGATGGTGGAATACTCACGGGCTTGGTCGGTGGGGTTCATGAACTTCCCACTCTTGGTGGAAGACGTGGATCTCCGCCCCATGGCTCCTGAGTTCTCCTACCTTCCCCCACCGAGAAATAAAATAAAAGGGTAACCTGGAATATCAAAAGAAAATCACGAAATGTTAAAAGAGGAACTTTCACCTTTATTTCAACTTTTTCTCATTAGCCCCTCCCCCTTTACATAATCACATAGCAATGTGTTTTTTTTTTTGGTTAGTAATCACCTCATTTCCTGTCACTTCCTGATTTCTTGCCTAGGTGAGAATAATGTAACATCGGAAACACCCACCACCTCCTAGGATACCGAAATGATCCCTTTCATGCCTAAGCCCATTCCTGACATTTGTTGCTTACAAGTTAAAGCGAAGGTCCACCCCAAAAAAACAAAAAGGCTCCAAAAAATATGAAAAATAAATACATTTTTATACTTACCAGAAATGGCTGTTGCTAGGCAGATTGCTCTAACCTGCCACTTCCTATTCCGCGGTAGTCTTCAGTCTTTTCCTCCCTACGTTGTCTTCTGGCACATGTGCGTGTCACAGAAGACAGTCGACCATTCACAGTGCGCAGTGTGACTCGCGCATGCGCAGTAGGAAACGGGTAGTGAAGCCGCAAAGGCTCCACCGCCTGTTTCCCTTACTTCGAATGGCGGCGCCGGGACCCGATCCCAGGGACGGATCGGCCTCGGGGCGGCAGACATCGTGGGCCACTAGGACAGGTAAGTGTCTTTATTAAATGTCAGCAGCTGCAGCGTTTGTAGCTGCCGACTTTAAAAAATAAAATAAAAATTAACAGCTGGACCTCCGCTTTAAAAATCCGTATTTTTTGCTAGAAAATGACTTGGAACCCTCAAACATGTATTTTTAGCACCCTGGAGCAGTGACGCTGAACCCCCGGTACCCCACATTAGAGGCCGACCGATACGGGTTTTTCTCTGGCCGATGCCAATATTTAGAAATCTGGGCGGCCGATATATGATGCCGATTTTTGCGGCCGATATTTTATTTTTATTTTTTGGTGGCACTGGAAGATGACACTTGCAGAAGGCACTTATTGGCACTGGCAGGTTGCACTGGATGGCACTGAAAGATGGTACTAGCAGATGGCACTGATTGGCAGGTGGCACTTATGGCACTGGCAGGTGGCACTAATTGGCAGATGCACTGGTTGGCACTGGCAGATGGCACGTGGCACTGGCAGGTAGCACCAACAGGTTACACTGGCAAGATGCACTGGTTGGCACTGACTGGCAGGTGGCACTGGGTGGCAATAGTTAGCACTGGTTGGCATTGGCAGATGGCACTGATGGCTTTAGTTGGCACTAATTGGCACTGGATGTGGCACTGGTAGGTGGCATTGGCAGATGGCACTGGATGGAAGGTGGCACTAATTAGCACTGGATGGTGCCACTGGCAGATGGCAAGTGGCACTGGTAGGTGGCACTGGTGCAAAAAAAAAAAAAAATGGTGTCACCCCCCTCAGTACAGACCCCCTCTCCCTCCAGTATAGACAGCCCCCCCGCCACCCGTAGTACAGACAGCAGAAAGCGGTGTGTGTCCCACGAGCGCGGGCCCCTCCTCCTCTGTGGGCGTAAACAGATGTTGTGACCGCAACTCTTCCCAACACCACCGCAGGGAGGACAGCCCCTCCCCCTCGACACCACCGCAGAGAGCACAGCCCCCACACCACCACGGGGATCACAGCCCCCCACCTCGACACCACCGCAGGGAGCACAACCCCCCACCTCGACACCACCGCGGGGAGCACAGCCCCCCCTCGACACCACCGCGGGGAGCACAGCCCCCCCCCCCTCGACACCACCGCGGGGAGCACAGCCCCCCCCCCCTCGACACCACCGCGGGGAGCACAGCCCCCACACCACCACGGGGATCACAGCCCCCCACCTCGACACCACCGCAGGGAGCACAACCCCCCACCTCGACACCACCGCGGGGAGCACAGCCCCCCCGGCCTCGACACCACCGCGGGGAGCACAGCCCCCCCCCCCTCGACACCACCGCGGGGAGCACAGCCCCCCCCCTCGACACCACCGCGGGGAGCACAGCCCCCCCCCCCCTCGACACCACCGCGGGGAGCACAGCCCCCCCCCCCCCTCGACACCACCGCGGGGAGCACAGGCCCCCCCCCCTCGACACCACCGCAGGGAGCACAGCCCCCCCCCCCCTCAACACCACCGCAGGGAGCACAGCCCCCCCCGACAACACCGCAGGGAGCACAGCACCCCCCCCCTCGACACCACCGCAGGGAGCACAGCCCCCCCCCTCGACACCACCGCAGGGAGCACAACCCCCCACCTCGACACCACCGCGGGGAGCACAGCCCCCCCTCGACACCACCGCGGGGAGCACAGCCCCCCCCCCCCCTCGACACCACCGCGGGGAGCACAGCCCCCCCCCCCTCGACACCACCGCGGGGAGCACAGCCCCCCCCCCTCGACACCACCGCGGGGAGCACAGGCCCCCCCCCCTCGACACCACCGCGGGGAGCACAGGCCCCCCCCCCCTCGACACCACCACAGGGAGCACAGCCCCCCCCCCCTCAACACCACCGCAGGGAGCACAGCACCCCCCCCCCCGACAACACCGCAGGGAGCACAGCACCCCCCCCCCTCGACACCACCGCAGGGAGCACAGCCCCCCCCCTCGACACCACCGCAGGGAGCACAGCCCCCCCCTCGACACCACCGCAGGGAGCACAGCCCCCCCCTCGACACCACCGCAGGGAGCACAGCCCCCCTCCCTCAACACCACCGCAGGGAGGACAGCCCCTCCCCCTCGACACCACCGCAGAGAGCACAGCCCCCACACCACCACGGGGATCACAGCCCCCCACCTCGACACCACCGCAGGGAGCACAACCCCCCACCTCGACACCACCGCGGGGAGCACAGCCCCCCCTCGACACCACCGCGGGGAGCACAGCCCCCCCCCCCCCTCGACACCACCGCGGGGAGCACAGCCCCCCCCCCTCGACACCACCGCGGGGAGCACAGCCCCCCCCCCCTCGACACCACCGCGGGGAGCACAGCCCCCCCCCTCGACACCACCGCGGGGAGCACAGCCCCCCCCCCTCGACACCACCGCGGGGAGCACAGCCCCCCCCCCTCGACACCACCGCGGGAGCACAGCCCCCCCCCCCCTCGACACCACCGCGGGGAGCACAGCCCCCCCCCCCTCGACACCACCGCGGGGAGCACAGCCCCCCCCCCCCCCCTCGACACCACCGCGGGGAGCACAGCCCCCCCCCCCTCGACACCACCGCGGGGAGCACAGCCCCCCCCCCCTCAACACCACCGCAGGGAGCACAGCCCCCCCCCCCCCCCTCAACACCACCGCAGGGAGCACAGCACCCCCCCCCCCCCCCGACAACACCGCAGGGAGCACAGCACCCCCCCCTCGACACCACCGCAGGGAGCACAGCCCCCCCCCTCGACACCACCGCAGGGAGCACAGCCCCCCCCCTCGACACCACCGCAGGGAGCACAGCCCCCCCCTCGACACCACCGCAGGGAGCACAGCCCCCCTCCCTCAACACCACCGCAGGGAGCACAGCCCCCCCCTCGACACCACCGCAGGGCGCACAGCCCCCCCCTCGACACCACCGCAGGGAGCACAGCCCCCCCCCCCCTCGACACCACCGCAGGGAGCACAGCCCCCCCCTCGACAACACCGCAGGGAGCACAGCCCCCCCCCCCCCCCCTCGACACCACCGCAGGGAGCACAGCCCCCCCCCCCCTCGACACCAGCGCAGGGAGCATAGCCCCCCCCCCTCGACACCACCGCAGGGAGCACAGCCCCCCCCCCCTCGACACCACCGCAGGGAGCACAGCCCCCCCTCGACACCACCGCAGGGAGCACAGCCCCCCCTCGACACCACCGCAGGGAGCACAGCCCCCCCCTCGACACCACCGCAGGGAGCACAGCCCCCCCTCGACACCACCGCAGGGAGCACAGCCCCCCCTCGACACCACCGCAGGGAGCACAGCCCCCCCCTCGACACCACCGCAGGGAGCACAGCCCCCCTCCCTCAACACCACCGCAGGGAGCACACCAGTGTCTGCTGGAATTCGTAGTCCCTCCATAGTGCACTGTATACAGTGTCTGAATGGGAGTCGTAGTCCCTCCATAGTGTACTGTATACAGTGTCTGCTGGGAGTCGCAGTCCCTCCATAGTGTACTGTATACAGTGTCTGCTGGGAGTCGCAGTCCCTCCATAGTGTACTGTATACAGTGTCTGAATGGGAGTCGTAGTCCCTCCATGGTGCACTGTATACAGTGTCTGCTGGGAGTCGCAGTCCCTCCATAGTGTACTGTATACAGTGTCTGCTGGGAGTCGCAGTCCCTCCATAGTGTACTGTATACAGTGTCTGAATGGGAGTCGTAGTCCCTCCATGGTGCACTGTATACAGTGTCTGCTGGGAGTCGTAGTCCCTCCATGGTGCACTGTATACAGTGTCTGCTGGGAGTCATAGTCCCTCCATAGTGTACTGTATACAGTGTCTGCTGGGAGTCGTAGTCCCTCCATAGTGTACTGTATACAGTGTCTGAATGGGAGTCGTAGTCCCTCCATGGTGCACTGTATACAGTGTCTGCTGGGAGTCGTAGTCCCTCCATGGTGCACTGTATACAGTGTCTGCTGGGAGTCATAGTCCCTCCATAGTGTACTGTATACAGTGTCTGCTGGGAGTCATAGTCCCTCCATAGTGTACTGTATGTAGTGTCTGCTGGGAGTCGTAGTCCCTCCATAGTGTACTGTATACAGTGTCTGCTGGGAGTCATAGTCCTCCATAGTGCACTGTATAGTGTCTGCTGGAATTCGTAGTCCCTCCATAGTGTACTGTATACAGTGTCTGCTGGGAGTGGTAGTCCCTCCATAGTGTACTGTATACAGTGTCTGCTGGGAGTCGTAGTCCCTCCATAGTGCACTGTATACAGTGTCTGCTGGGAGTCATAGTCCCTCCATGGTGCACTGTATACAGTGTCTGCTGGGAGTCATAGTCCCTCCATAGTATACTGTATGTATTGTCTGCTGGGTGTTGTAGTCCCTCCATAGTGTACTGTATACAGTGTCTGCTGGGAGTGGTAGTCCCTCCATAGTGTACTGTATACAGTGTCTGCTGGGAGTCGTAGTCCCTCCATAGTGTACTGTATACAGTGTCTGCTGGGAGTCGTAGTCCCTCCATAGTGTACTGTATACAGTGTCTGCTGGGAGTCATAGTCCCTCCATAGTGTACTGTATACAGTGTCTGCTGGGAGTCATAGTCCCTCCATAGTGTACTGTATGTAGTGTCTGCTGGGAGTCGTAGTCCCTCCATAGTGTACTGTATACAGTGTCTGCTGGGAGTCGTAGTCCCTCCATAGTGTACTGTATACAGTGTCTGCTGGGAGTCATAGTCCCTCCATAGTGTACTGTATACAGTGTCTGCTGGGAGTCATAGTCCCTCCATAGTGCACTGTATACAGTGTCTGCTGGGAGTCATAGTCCCTCCATAGTGTACTGTATACAGTGTCTGCTGGGAGTCATAGTCCCTCCATAGTGTACTGTATACAGTGTCTGCTGGGAGTCATAGTCCCTCCATAGTGTACTGTATACAGTGTCTGCTGGGAGTCATAGTCCCTTCATAGGGTAGTGTATACAGTGCCCGCTGGGAGTTGTAGTCTTCCAGCCCAGCCCCCTCTCTCACCTCTCCGGCTACCTCTGCCTCGTCTTGCCCGCTCTCTCCACCATCAATTCGGCACTCTACACACCGCACTTCCGTCTCCGGGTCAACAGACATTCACTTCCGGTGTCAGAAGGTCCTTCCGCCCACTAGAGAACGAGTAGCCTGACGTTGTTCAGCGGCGGCCATCTTGTTGTCGGTCAAGCCGTAGCCTTTCATGGAGACTTCAGAAAAATGGCTCCTCATGAGCGGACACTGGAGTTCTACAACAGTCCGGCCATCTTTGTACACCCAACTCAGCAGATACCATATTGGTGCTCTCATTCAGCTGGTAACTAGTGGAAGAGTTCAGATTATTGTGCGAGTCCCTGTCACCAGACCAGTGCCTCCCCTTACAATTATTATATTTATTGATATATTCATATTTATTCATATATAACCCCCCTCCCCCACTACATATAGACAGTGAAGTCTATATGGATTGGAAATTAAAGTATAATATATATATATATATATATATGGATGACACTAGAAATAATAACCCTCTATATAGACCTAATGAACGTTAATGTATTATTTTCTGTTTCATTATTTCTTTTTTCCTGTGTATTCTCTAAAATATTTTTTTGTCTGTATAAGTTAATTTATAACTGCTTTTTTTTGCTTATAATTAATTATTTTTATATTCCCTGTGTTCTTTATCATTTATTTATGTATCTTTATTCTTGTCTGTGGATTTTCTTGATATTATTTTACTATTGTTTGGATATTAAAATAGAATAATAAGATATACAGTATATGAATGATACTAGAAATATTAACCCCCCCTATTGACTAGACCAAATACATTTGAATTCAGCATTTTTTATGTTTATAATGAATTCTTTCCAAATATTCGTAAATTTGTAATTACGAAAAATTCCAAAAATGTTAAAATCTGAAATAACTAACTTTTAAATTATAGGTATTTGAATTCCCTTTGGCTGTTAGTCAATGTAACAAATACAAATTTATCCGAAGTTACGAATTATCAAAATAACAAATGCCGTATCTAAACAAATGGAATGTAACAAATTAATAATAATAAATAACAATATATATTTTTTTTAAATAATATTATTATTCAATCCGTTGCATTTGTTTAGATGCGGCATTTGTAATTTCGGATAATTCATAACTTCGGATAAATTCGTATTCGTTACGTTCACTGACAGCCAAATTTTAAAGGGAATTCCAATACCTATAATTTAATAGTTAGTTATTATTTGGGATTTTGGGATTTTTGTGCCAGATTCACGAATATTTACGGCGGCGTAACGTATCCCCTTTACGTTACGCCGCCGCAAGTTTTCAGCGTAAGTGCTTGATTCACAAAGCACTTGCCTGTAAACTTGCGGCGGCGTAGCGTAAAGCCATCCGGCGCAAGCCATGAAATAGCAGGCTTAAGATTGCGATGGGAAAAACCGACTAGCGACGACGTAAGAGAATGCGACGAATGCGCGTACCTTCGTGGATCTCCGTAAACAGCTAATTTGCATACCCGACACTGGAAAACGACGCAAACTCTACCCAGCGGCCGCGGGAGAATTACACCTACGATCCGAAGGCGTACACCTGTCGGATCTTAGCCAAAAGCCGTCGTATCTTTGTTTGTGAATTACAAATAAAGATACAAATGGCAAATTTGAAAGTACGCCGGAGTATCAGCAGATATCAGCAGATACTCCGGCGTACTTTTTCTGTGAATCTGGCCCATTGTTCTTATTTTTTAAATTTTGGAATTTACAAATTTCAAATTTACGAATTGTGATCATAACGAATAACCCCATATTAAAAAAATAAAAAAAAAACAGCAAAAGGAATTAAACAAAAACAAAAACAAATTTCGGCAGTGCACACGTCTAGTGTGCGGTGTGATTGGGCGGCCTTTATGTGGCGCTCTTGAACCCCGCGCCGTGATGGGCATTAATAAGCGTGTTCTAACACACCGCAATGGATTGCACCTTAACCCTTCCAGTCCCTCCCACCAGAGTCATCCCAGATAGAGAAGCATAGAGACCCACCCAGCGATGACATCATTGGCTGTAAAATAAGGTAGGTAATGAAAATAGAAAAAGCTTTATTTAAAAATGTCATTAGCATTTCGATGGGGATGTGGAAGGCAAATTATAAACAGATTAATGAAAAGAACATTATTAGGCAGCAAAAAGGTTTATTTTATCTTTGTGTGTATCTTTCTTTGGAGGTGTCAGGAGTTGGGAGTTGGGTGTCGGAAATCAGAAGTTGGGAGTCCGGTGTCGGGAATTGGAAGTCTGAAGTCGGGTATCAAAGTTGGGAGTCAGGTATGGGAAGTTGGGAGTCAGGTATCGGAAGTCAGGAGTCGGGAGTCAGGTATCGGAAGTTGTGAGGCGGGAGTCAGGTATCGGAAGTTGTGAGGCGGGAGTCAGGTATGGGAAGTTGGGAGTCAGGTATGGGAAGTTGGGAGTCGGGAGTCAGGTATGGGAAGTTGGGAGTCGGGAGTCAGGTATGGGAAGTTGGGAGTCGGGAGTCAGGTATGGGAAGTTGGGAGTCGGGAGTCAGGTATCGGAAGTTGGGAGTCGGGAGTCAGGTATCGGAAGTTGGGAGTCGGGAGTCAGGTATCGGAAGTTGGGAGTCGGGAGTCAGGTATTGGGAGTCGGGAATTGGGAGTTGGGAGTCAGGAGAGCTGGAAATATAAAAGCTGATAATGAGAAAGCCACATTGTCCGCCTTGGTTGGAAGTCTCAGAAGAAGAAGAGGGAGGTGCATTGTCGGCGCAGTGGGCGGGGCTTTCTTCATCTCGCCGCTCCTCACACCCGTCCGAAGTAGGTCTGGTAGGCCTGGTGGAAGCCGACCCATTCCGAGAGCTGATCACACGGCCAATAATTCTCACACTGCTCCTTCTTCACCTCCATGGGGGGCTTTATACGAGGATAGAACCTGGACAGGAGGGGGCACCAGAGAGCATCAGGATAGGACCCGACATACATGTGCACAACAAAACATTTGTGTCCTTTCTTTTTAGATCAATTTGTTACATAGTTACATAGTCAGGTTGAAAAAAAAGATACAAGTCCATCCACTTCAACCACAAAAAATAAAAAATAAATGAGGTTACTAATTTAATTTTGTTTATTCGTTTTCAACCGGATTTACATTTTTTCCAATGCACTCAAAGTATTTTACTACAAATTTTGAATCTATTTGGTTCTATTCTCTTCCAAATTAAACAAAATTTGAATCTATTCTTTCTGTTTTATTTCATTCTTTTTTTTTATTTTTTTTTATTCTATTCTATTCAAATCTGTTCTATTATTTTATATTCTATTCTCTTTTAGTTTTAGTATTGTATTCAAATATAATCATTTTTTTTTCTTTTTTATTCTATTCTTTTTGAAACTTGAATTTTGGAAGACGGTCAGAATGAGGCGCTCTCTATGGTGGACACTTACCTCTCATAATAGTCGTAGGCCCTCTTGTGGCGTTTGATGAGGGCGTGTGCTGAGCTCCTCGGGATCTTCACGTCTGGAAGAAGAGAAAGGAGTCCAGAGATCTCCGATTCTCATCAATAATAACATATTTTGACATCTTACTAATCAATATAAACTTCACACTTTATAGGTAGTTACAGTAAGAGTTTTGCTGATTTTGGGAGAAAGGTTTTCCATAAATAGATAAAAGCCGATCACTGTAAGCACCACTTTCAGTAGTACATGCATAGGAGTGTGCCGGATGTGCCTGGGCACTCCCTAATCACCCCGTGCAGCACAGATTCCCCCTACTGATACTTCACCAAAGTTGGACCCTCTTTATTAGGTCCCCCTTGCTAGTAGCGGGTTGGACCCCCTTTATTCGGTCCCCCTTGCTAGTAGCGGGTTGGACCCCTTTATTAGGTCCCCCTTGCTAGTAGCGGGTTGGACCCCCTTTATTAGGTCCTCCTTGCTAGTAGCTGGTTGGACCCCCTTTATTAGGTCCTCCTTGCTAGTAGCTGGTTGGACCCCCTTTATTAGGTCCTCCTTGCTAGTAGCTGGTTGGATCCCCTTTATTAGGTCCCCCTTGCTAGTAGCGGGTTGGATCCCCTTTATTAGGTCCCCCTTGCTAGTAGTGGGTTGGACCCCCTTTATTAGGTCCTCCTTGCTAGTAGTGGGTTGGACTCCCTTTATTAGGTCCCCCTTGCTAGTAGTGGGTTGGACCCCCTTTATTAGGTCCTCCTTGCTAGTAGTGGGTTGGACTCCCTTTATTAGGTCCCCCTTGCTAGTAGCTGGTTGGACCCCCTTTATTAGGTCCTCCTTGCTAGTAGCTGGTTGGACCCCCTTGTTACCTAAGAAATAAATAAAAAGTTATATATATAATTTTTAGGGGTTCTAAGTAATTTTCTAGCAAAAAATACAGATTTTTACGTGTAAACAAAAAGTCACAGAAAAGGCGGAGTCAGCAAGTGGATAATTCAGGACAAAACAGTCATTATAAGAGGAAGGATTTGATTGGTTCACCTTCGGCGTCGATCACTTTTCTTGATTGCTGAGGGGCGGGACCTGAAGGAACATAAAAAGAGAAGAAGTTTTCTATTCTGTGAAGACGGATAAAAGTAATGAACACGGAATTCCCTAAAGGGCTTTCACACTCTGATTTCACCGCACACTGCGAGCTTCTCACCATGTGCATTAGAAATGCAGCAAGTCAGACAGAGCCCCGCCCCATTTCCTGGCTGGAGGACGTCCAGCCTGACCTTCCCTGGCCCCGCCCCATTTCCTGGCTGGAGGACGTCCAGCCTGACCTTCCCTGGCCCCGCCCCATTTCCTGGCTGCATCACAGTCAAAATATCAGCAGATTAAACTTCAGCTGACAAATTGAAGGTATCAGATACATTACTTTCCTTCTATAGAAATTGTGTAAGCTCTAATGAGCAGAACCCTCAGATTCTTCCTCTACTAAATTGTACTGTATATATAAGTCCTGAATAATAATAATAATAAAATCTTGCATAATAATAAAAATAATAATAAATCCTGTATTATAATATTAATAATAATAAACAATATGAATCCTTTATGAGAATAATAATATATAAATCCTGTATAAAATAATAACAGTATATAAATTCTGTATAATAATAATAATACTATATAAATCCTGCATGATAATAATATATAAATTCTGTATAATAATATATAAGTCCTTTATAAAAATATTATTATGATAATACAGAATTTATATATTATTATTATAATACAGGATTTATATACTATAAATCTTGCATAATAATAATAATAATAATAAAAATAATTATTCCTGTATTATAATAATAATAATAATAATAATAATAATAATAATAATAATCATCAATATGAATACTTTATGATAATAATATATAAATCTGTATAATAATAACAACAACAACAACAGTATATCAATTCTGTATAATAATACTACTACTACTACTACTACTACTACTACTACTAATAATAATAATAATACTATATAAATCCTGCTTGATAATAATATATAAATCCTGTATAATAATAATACTACTACTACTAATAATAATAATAATAATAATAATAATAATAATAATAATATATAAGTCTTTTAAAAAAATATTATTATGATAATACATAATTTATATATTATAATAATACAGGATTTATATTATTTATCATCATCATTATTATTATTATTATTATTATTATTATTATCATAAAATATTTAAATATTATTATAATACAGGAGTTATATATTACTTTTATTATTAGTATAATAATACAGGATTTATATACTATTATTATACAGGATTTACACATTTACATACAGGATTTATATTATTATTATTACTACTATACAGGATTTATATACTTTTATTATTATTAATATACAGGATTTATATAGGATGATAAAGGATTTATATATTATAATAATTTTACAGGATTTATATATATTATTATACAGGATTTATATATTTTTATTATTAGTATTATTATTATTTCAAATTTATATACTATTATTATTTTTATTTTGTATTATTATACATGATATATATATTATTATTATTATTATTATTATTATTATTATTAATAATATGAATAAGAATATAAATCCTGTATAATAATAATAATTATAATAGAACTATCCTGAAAGAATAGAGAAATCTCACCTCTGACAACTCTCACTGGCGCAGGTGTCCCCCACGGGGACATTGCCCGTCACTTCCTGTTCCGGTGACAACTGGCAGATTATAGACTTCCTCTCTGGTAGAAATAATTAGACCTTCAGACTGAAACGCTGTCCCTGAGCTTCGAAGGAATGAAAGTACTAGTGGTTGTTTGTATGTCAGATAGCGCAGTCAGAGTCCATGCTGAACGATTGCACAGATGAAAGCAATTCCAGCAGAGACTGTACTGCGTTTCCGGCTCCGTTCACATACACTGCGCCTCCCAGCAGGGGGTCCGGTGCGTCCTTGTTCACCGATTCAGGTGCGAATCAGGTTTTGATTTGGAACAAAAGACGCACAGGACCGCGCCCCGCGCCCCCCCTCTCCGGGTCTATTGTGAGCCGGTCACACTCTCCTGTCATGTGCATTGGATGCGGGAAAACCTCCTCCGATTCTTATATATGTGAACCCCGCCTGATTTGCGTTGAGGAATGCGGAGCGGTAAAGCGCAATCACTGCGCCGTGATACAAAGCAGGAAGCAAAGAATGCGTTTGTAGGAAATCAATATGCAACAATGTAACCGTAAGCTAATTAAATAATTATAATTTTGTCGAAGGATTAATAAAAAAAATCTGAGAGATCCTGAAATCCTCCAACCTTGTTGGGAAAGGACGGCGGCGGCGGCCATCCCCAGCAGCGTCAGGACAATGAGCGTCTTCATGGCGATGCGCGGTGCGTCTCGTCTTCCTCGTCGCTCTCTCTCTCTGATCCCCCAGCTGGTGAGTCTCTCTGGCAGGGTGGAGGGACTGGGTCTGGTCTGCGTTACGTCCTCTTATATAACGCGGCGCAGCGTGCCGCAGCCTCCGGTAGCCAAATTCCTGGAAGGTCACCTCATGCTTTGGAAAGGGGACCCGGAGGTTCTGGAAGCCGCTTTATCGCCCCGTTTCACCCCGCAGAGGACCCTTCTGTCCCCCAGATATTCATACAAGTCACATGTCATTGTGGTTTTACTTTGTTGCTTTGTTACTTTGTTTCTTTTTTTCCCCTCTTATTATTTCTCTGTCTGGCAGCACACGTGTCACACGGCGAACATTACAGGGATGAGATTACAGCCAGCAGAGGAAATCTTCTCCCGATGGGGAACACAGATGTGAAAATCCCTCAAAATAATCCGCAACCTTCAATAAAAAATATTGGGCCAGATTCACGTAGTTGCGCGGCGGCGTAACGTATCTCATTTACGTTACACCACCGCAAGTTTTAAGCGCAAGTGCTTGATTCACAAAGCACTTGCCTGTAAACTTGCGGCGGCGTAACGTAAATCCGTCCGGCGCAAGCCCGCTTAATTCAAATGGGGCGTGTATCATTTAAATTAGGCGCGCTCCCGCGCCGAACATTCTGCGCATGCTCCGTTAGGAAATTTCCCGCCGTGCTTTGCGCGAAATTACGGCGCCCCGACGTATTTTTTGAACGGCGACGTGCGTTACGTCGTTTCATATTCCTGGACGTCTTACGCAAAAATAAATAAAAATTAAATTCAACGCGGGAACGACGGCCATACTTTAACATGGGCTGTCTATTGTTACACCACCTAAATAGCAGCCGTAACTTTGCGACGCGAAAAGCCGACTAGCGACGATGTAAGAGAATGCGATGAACGCGCGTACCTTCGTGGATCGCCGTAAACAGCTAATTTGCATACCCGACGCAGGAAAACGACGCAAACTCCACCCAGCGGCCGCCGAAGTATTGCATCCTAAAATCCGAAGGCGTACGCCTGTCGGATCTTAGCCAAAAGCCGTCATATCTTTGTTTGTGAATTACAAATAAAGATACGACGCGGCAAATTTGAAAGTACGCCGGAGTATCAGCAGATAATCCGGCGTACTTCTTCTCTGAATCTGGCCCAGTGAGTCAAACTGAGGCATGCAGATGGACACCCTGGCCCAGATTCACAAAGCACTTACGCCGACGTATCCCCCCTCCCCGGCCGGCGTCTTCATTTCAACTGTGGGCACCCGGCCGTGACAGCTTTCGGCTTCACGGCCGGGCACCCATTGCGCATGCTCAAGCGGCACGGCGCTGTCTGATTGGACAGGAAATCGCCTAGGACCTGTGACGTGTCCTAGGCGATCGCCTACAGAGAGAGGCTGCTGTAGGCGATTAAGCGTAATCGCCTAACCAGCCTCTCGGCGGAAGGAGGAAGTGGGACAGGAAGACCCACTCCTCCTGAAGCCCCCACTCCCCCCCGCATAGTTTCTGCAGAAAGGACCACAGACAGATCCTGCTCTTCTCCAAATCCCGCTACAAGTCTAAGGGAGAACGTAGATTTGCAGTCCAAGGACCACGGCTCTGGAACGCTCTACCCACTACCATCCGCTTGGAAGAAAACCATCGGGCTTTTAGGAAAAAACTAAAGACCCCCCTCTTCTGAAGGACCAGGACTAGTGTTGCTCACGAATATTCGCATTGCGAATATTCGACTCGAATATAGCATATTCGAGAAATCGCGCTATATTTCGAATTTCGCGGTGAATATTCGCAATTCCGAATATTCGCATTTTTTCAATTTGATTTTTAAAACAGATCACATCCTATCGACGTCTAAAAGCATTGCTGGTATGATTAGAGACCCTGGGCCGAGTAGCTAAGCTGAGGCGATCCTTTTATGTTGCCAAATTGAAAAAAAAAAAATTGCGATTTTTCGCTATTGCGAATGCGAAAATGATTGCGAATTTTCGATAACTGTGGTAGGAGAACTCTGATTGTCTCTGATGCAAAAGGGGGGGGCTTTGTGTATGTGTATGTTATGAATATTTGTATGTTTGATATTATTATTTTTTGTAAGAAGCAAAAAATTGCGCATACCTTAAAAAAGGGGAGAATACAGCAGCAACTCAAAAATGTTATACAACATAAATTAATACAAGACAGAAAATGGAGTCGCTCTACAAGAATAAAAAATATGTCTAGTGACAAGACATGTGGGCAAATTATAAAATAAGCAAGCGCAAATAACTTGTGAAATACACAGTGAAACAAATATATAAAGAAATATAGTCCCAATAATAGAAAAATAATCTTTCATAAAAATGTCTTTGATATGTGAAGTGAAAAAAAGTCCAAAGCATGCAGCATGAACGTGTTCAATCTTCAAGGTGTTTGATTGACAAACGGCTGTGACAGATGGATAGAGTAAAGAATCACCACCAATGCAAAACACTTTTTATTTTCTATTGTAAAATATCACGAATATTCTGAGCCAATCAGAGTGCTCCTTCCGCATTTGCCGAATATTCGCAATTATTTTGTATTGTAAAATATCACGAATATTCTGAGCCAATCAGAGTGCTCCTTCTGAAATTTGCCGAATATTCGCAATTATTTTGTATTGTAAAATATCACGAATATTCTGAGCCAATCAGAGTGCTCCTTCCGCATTTGCCGAATATTCGCAATTATTTTGTATTGTAAAATATCATGAATATTATGAGCCAATCTGAGTGCTCCTTCCGAAATTTCGCCATCAATATCGCATTCGCATTTTGCGAAATTTTGATACAATATCACGAATATTCTGAGCCAATCAGAGTGCAAAATATCACGAATATTCTGAGCCAATCAGAGTGCTCCTTCCGCATTTGCCGAATATTCGCAATTATTTTGTATTGTAAAATATCAAGAATATTCTGAGCCAATCAGAGTGCTCCTACAGCATTTGCCGAATATTCGCAATTATTTTGTATTGTAAAATATCACGAATATTCTGAGCCAATCAGAGTGCTCCTTCCGCATTTGCCGAATATTCGCAATTATTTTGTATTGTAAAATATCACGAATATTCTGAGCCAATCAGAGTGCTCCTACAGCATTTGCCGAATATTCGCAATTATTTTGTATTGTAAAATATCAAGAATATTCTGAGCCAATCAGAGTGCTCCTTCCGCATTTGCCGAATATTCGCAATTATTTTGTATTGTAAAATATCACGAATATTCTGAGCCAATCAGAGTGCTCCTACAGCATTTGTCGAAATTGCGCAATAAATATCGCATTCGCATGTTGCGATATTTCGATAAAATATCACGAATATTCTGAGCCAATCAGAGCGCTCCTCCAGCATTTCTCGAAATTGCGCAATAAATATCGCATTCGCATGTTGCGATATTTCGATAAAATATCACGAATATTCTGAGCCAGAGTGCTCCTACCGCAGTTATCAAAAAATCGCAATTATTTTCGCATTCGCAATAGCGAAAAATCGCAATCATTTAATTTCGATAAAATATCACGAATATTCGAATTTAGCGAATATATCTCGAATATTCGAATATATATTCGAGATATATCACGAAATCGAATATGGCATATTCTGCTCAACACTAACCAGGACGACACTGGATGCAAAGCGCCTTGAGGTGATTAAGTTCCCATTTGTTGTGCTATACAAGTTACTCACTCTATGGGTGGCCCCGGGAGGAAATGGACTCTGTTGTCCGGCTCCCTCTGATCCGGTCCACCCAGACAGAAGAGGACGCGGTCCTTCTACCATTTATTTAGACCCTGAAGTAGCCGGTTCATAAGAATTGCATAGACTTTCCGATCAGCTCCACCTGAAGAACTGACCCGTAAGTCTCAGATAGAACATGACTCGGCACAGTTATGTCCGGATGGTGGTTCTCGGCGTTGATGAAGAAATCCTTCGGGTTGATGATGTGTGATTTGGAACGGTTTCTGGAATGGATGGCGGCTTCCGTTTACCAGAACTGGCCGAGATCTCGTGACAGCTCACAGATGGGATAATGATCAGTGGTCGGGGTAATCACGGCTGGGAATCGGTCCTGCAGTCTCCGTCTGAACCCACGCCAAGCCAGCTTTCTCTGATTTAAAGAAACATTGTCACTGCCATCACCAGGGGCGGACTGACAACTTATGGGGGCCCCCCAGGCAATAGAAGATTATGGGGCCACACAGTATACATACACAGAAAAGGTACTGATAGGAGGGGCAGCAATAACCTTGGGATAAAAAAAAAAAAAAAAAAAAAAAAAAATTAAAAAGATTTTTAGATACTGTCCCTGATTTTATTGAGACTGGCAACCCTGATGGAGCCCCCTAGTGGCATGGGGCCCTTTAGGTAGTGTCCGAATGGTCAGTCCACCCCTGGTCATCACTCCCTCCCCCAAAAAAATAAAATAAAAAATCTTAAATTCTTTTCCTGGTGTAGTAATGACCCTGAAGGATCTGCTGGATTCTAACAGCTCTCTACCTGAGTGGTGGCTGGTGCTCAAATGTTTTTGGGGGGCGCAAACAAACTGAACAAAAAAAAAAATATATATAAAAAAAATAAAATAAAAAAACACGTAGACCTCCTCTAAAACTGGTAACCTGTAAAAAAAAAAATTAAAAAAATGAAAGCGTCGTATGAAGATTTTTAAGTATTGTAGTTGGTCGCCATTCCACGAGTGTGCACAATTTTAAAAGCGTGACATGTTAGGTATCCATTTACTCGGCATAACATCATCTCTCATACTTTACCAAAAATAATAAAAAATTATATATTGTGTGTTAGTGTACTTTTCATTTGAAATAGCGTGACAGAAAAAAAAAAATTGCAACAACCGACACTTTATTCTCTAGGGCCTCTGCTAAAAAATTATAAATTTTATAATATATATAAAAAAAATTATATTTATATATTTATATTCCAGGAGAATGCTTGTAAAACCAAAGCACTCGCATATCAAAGCGAGTTTCCCCATAGAAGTCAATGGAGATGAAGATAATTTGTTCCGCATCGACTTCTATGGCATGCAATACCGCATGTGGCCAGAGGTGAGGGGGGGGGTGCCGGAGAGCCTTGGAAATACTTGGGGACAGCTCTGCTGATCTCAGAATGGCTTGGGAACTGAGTTTTTCCTAACGGTTCCGAGTGTCTCTGGCGCCCCCGCACCTCTGGCCAAACGTGGTACTGCACACCCCATTAGGTGAAGATCGGCTCGCACAACGAAGTGTCAGAATAGGTTGAGTCCAAACAAACAAGGTTACAACTTTTAGAACTGAAATTCTCTTTTACTGAGGGTGCATTTTAAATATAAATAATCCCCTGAATAGAACAACTTTAAATACCAAGAAGAGACAAACAAACAAAACAAAAGCCCTTTCTGGGATGGCGGACTTTGACACACAGGTCTACTTGTCCTGGGCAGAGGTCCCTCGTGGCCTTGCTGTGTCCTATGCAGCCGTGTCGGTATCTTTCCTTGCCGGCACGTTGCCCTCGGGCTCTTGGGGGGTTCCGGTTAGCTCGGCGGGGTTCTGCCCTTGGCTGGGGCCCACATAGGCCGGTCTCACCCCCATCAGGGCCATGAACTGGTCCATGGTGGAGTACACGTCTCTTATTGCCCGTTCCACCCACAGGCTTTGGCATTGGAAGGCCTGCATCACAGACAGTAACCTGCGATCCTGCCATAGATGGTGGCAGCGAATTTGCCGGATCACAGCCTTCAGTTGCCTCTCCATGGCCAGGTGGTGGCGCCTCAGCTCCCGGTTCATGCGGTTTTGGGTGCGCTGCATTCTGCTCTGCATGTTAAGGAGCTGCCTCAGAACCTCCAAGTATTGTTCTAGGAGGGCGCCATCGTTGTGTAGAGGAGGAGCGGGGAGGGGAGGGGAGATCAGCGCCTGGACAGGAGGGGGCGCATCTCGATTCTGGGGCTCTAGGCTGGGCTCAGGCATGGATGGGATCACCGGCCTTCCAAGAAGGAGGAAGACGACTCCGGGGGCGGCGGGACGTGGAGCTCCAAATCAGTAAAACGTCTTCTGCACAAAAAAAATAAAAATTAGAACAAAGGAGTGAATAGGACAGGTAAGACCTTGTACAGTAGATGTAAACGCATGACACGTCATATGGCACTGCGCAAATTATTTCATCCCAAAAGAGAAATTCTGACACATTTTTCATCATTTGAAAATGCGGATTTATCCGAATTCCAAAAATCACAAAGTAACAAATCCTCCGAAATAATGAAACTAAATTCTTTTAAAAAAACAAAAATATTAAATTCGATTTTGAATATGAAATGTAAACATATACTGCAATACTCGGATGTGAAAAATTCGGCAGCCGCGTTCTAAAAATTGCATTTTTTTTTTTCTTCGTTATTTGGTCAAAATGAGGAAAAATGAATAGAAGTAAAACAAGACTAACAAAATTTAACTAAACAAAATGAGTTCATTATTGAAATAAAACAAAATATTTGTTTTTTTCGTTCTGCACATGTCTACTGTGCGTCATAAATCAATCACCTTCACATTTTTTTTTTAATACAGTGGAATCTTGGTTAACAAATAAGGTGGTTAACGAGTGTTTTGAAAGACGAGCAACTTTAACCACTTAAGACCCGGACCAAAATGCAGGTGAAGGACCCGGCCAGTTTTTGCGATTTGGCACTGCGTCGCTTTAACTGACAATTGCGCGGTCGTGCGACGTGGCTCCCAAACAAAATTGGCGTCCTTTTTCCCCCCACAAATAGAGCTTTCTTTTGGTGGTATTTGATCACCTCTGCGGTTTTTATTTTTTGCTCTGCAGACAGCGGGCTAAAGGCAATTGCACCCAATCAAAACCTGATGTCCTCCCCCTCCCAAATAGATTGTTCATTTGTTGGTATTTGATTCCCCCCCCCCCCCCAACAATTTTTTTTACTTTCTGGTGTAAGACACATCAATATAAAAAAAACACACACACACACACACACACACACACACACACACACAATAATAATAAAAAAAATAAAAATAATCTGCGATTTTTTAGCTGGACTGCAACATTGCGGCGGACAAATCTGACCCTTTTTTGGGGGGGGGGGGACCAGTGACAAGCTGGCAGAAGAAACTACAGGGTCATAGAAATGCACAAAACCTACCTGCAGCATCACGGGATGATGCTGCCGCTGTACAGGCGCATTGCTGTTGCTTTCTATGACTGGCAGCACAACAGACACATACCTCCCAACTTTCTGAGACGGGAACAAGGGACACCTATTAGTATGTAGACATAGGACACACCCCCTGCCACGCCCTCCTTAAAAAGAGAATTGTACAAAAATTATATATTAATAATAATAATAATATTATTATTATTATTCCCACTAGGGCTTATTTTTACCACTACTATTCTTTTATATTGGCCTCTGGAATTTAGAAATTGGATGAAAAGGTTTAGCGCTGGGAAACAATTTTTGAAAGATAAAAAGTGTATTTTATACACAACTCTATAGATCAGACCACAATGAGGGACAAATGAGGAGGAAGGAAGGGACAAATGAGGAGGAAGGAAGGAAGGAAGGAGGGACAGGGGGAGGAAGGAAGGAGGGAAGGAAGGAAGGAGGGGGAGGAAGGAGGGACAGGGAGGAAGGAAGGAAGGAAGGAAGGAAGGAGGGAGGAAGGAAGGAGGGACAGGGGGGGGGAGGAAGGAAGGAGGGACAGGGGGGGGAGGAAGGAAGGAGGGACAGGGGGGGGAGGAAGGAAGGAGGGACAGGGGGGGAGGAAGGAAGGAAGGAGGGACAGGGGGGGGAGGAAGGAAGGAGGGACAGGGGGGAAGGAAGGAAGGAAGGAAGGAAGGAAGGAAGGAAGGAAGGAAGGAGGGACAGGGGGGGGGGGAGGAAGGAAGGAAGGAGGGACAGGGGGGGAGGAAGGAAGGAAGGAGGGACAGGGGGGGAGGAAGGAAGGAAGGAGGGACAGGGGGGGGGAGGAAGGAAGGAAGGAGGGACAGGGGGGGGAGGAAGGAAGGAAGGAGGGACAGGGGGGGGAGGAAGGAAGGAGGGACAGGGGGGGGGGGAGGAGGAAGGAGGGACAGGGGGGGGGGGAGGAGGAAGGAGGGACGGGGGGGGGGAGGAAGGAGGGACAGGGGGAAGGAAGGAGGGACAGGGGGGAAGGAAGGAGGGACAGGGGGGGGAGGAAGGAAGGAGGGACAGGGGGGGAGGAAGGAGGGACAGGGGGGAAGGAAGGAAGGAAGGAAGGAAGGAAGGAAGGGCCAGGGGGAGGAAGGAAGGAAGGAAGGAAGGAAGGGACAGGGGGAGGAAGGAAGGAAGGAAGGAAGGAAGGAAGGAAGGAAGGAAGGAGGGACAGGGGGGGGAGGAAGGAGGGAAGGAAGGAGGGACAGGGGGGGGAGGAAGGAAGGAGGGACAGGGGGGAGGAAGGAAGGACAGGGGGGGAGGAAGGAAGGAAGGAAGGAAGGAAGGAGGGACAGGGGGGGGGGGAGGAAGGAAGGAGGGACAGGGGGGGAGGAAGGAAGGAAGGAGGGACAGGGGGGGGGGGAAGGAAGGAGGGACAGGGGGGGGAGGAAGGAGGGACAGGGGGGGGAGGAAGGAAGGAAGGAAGGAAGGAAGGAGGGACAGGGGGGGGAGGAAGGAAGGAAGGAAGGAAGGAGGGACAGGGGGGGGGAGGAAGGAAGGAAGGAAGGAAGGAGGGACAGGGGGGGGGGAGGAAGGAAGGAGGGACAGGGGGGGGAGGAAGGAAGGAGGGACAGGGGGGGGGAGGAAGGAAGGAGGGACAGGGGGGGGAGGAAGGAAGGAGGGACAGGGGGGGGGGGAGGAAGGAAGGAGGGACAGGGGGGGGGGGAGGAAGGAAGGAGGGACAGGGGGGGGGGGAGGAAGGAAGGAGGGACAGGGGGGGGGAGGAAGGAAGGAGGGACAGGGGGGGAGGAAGGAGGGACAGAGGGACATTGCTCCAAATCAGGGACAGTCGAGAGCTGTGCACACAGCGCCTTTCCAGCCATTAGATCACCATTCAGTAAAACGCACAGATCAGCGCACAATGCAGACGCATGCTCACAGCCTGCAGCACATCACACAAAGAACGGATCTCACCTTTGTGACAATAAATGAACAGAACTCAGATTTCCTGATCACCTGGACTGTCGGCTGCTGCAGGAGGAGGAGGACAGAGGAGGGGGTGCCAGGCAGGTGGTTCCTTCAGTATGGACTCTCTATAACATGGAGTGTAGATCAGCATCTCCCCCTCCCCAGTCCTCAAATACCTCCAGCAGGTCATGTTTTCAGGATTCTTCTTATCGCACCCAGGTGGTTTCATTTGTTTTAATGGCAGAGCAATCACTGCAGAGCTGTTCTCACTGGAGGGGGGTGGAGCCGTGGAGGGGGGTCCTGAGGCTCCATTCACACTTGTGCGACTTGTCATGTAACTTTGGATATAAAAGTCGCATGACAAGTCATACCCAGGGGCGGACTGACAACTCATGGGGCCCCCTGCCAATAGGAGATTATGGGGCCCCCTGCCAATAGGAGAT
Organism: Rana temporaria; assembly: GCF_905171775.1. Lineage (NCBI taxonomy): Eukaryota > Metazoa > Chordata > Amphibia > Anura > Ranidae > Rana > Rana temporaria. The sequence continues at coordinate 3,206,463 of NC_053495.1, read as the reverse complement.
TATGGGGCCCCCGGGCAATAGGAGATTATGGGGCCCCCGGGCAATAGGAGATTATGGGGCCCCCTGCCAATAGGAGATTATGGGCCCCCTGCCAATAGGAGATTATGGGCCCCCTGCCAATAGGAGATTATGGGGCCCCCTGCCAATAGGAGATTATGGGGCCCCCTGCCAATAGGAGATTATGGGGCCCCCTGCCAATAGGAGATTATGGGGCCCCCGGGCAATAGGAGATTATGGGGCCCCCGGGCAATAGGAGATTATGGGCCCCCTGCCAATAGGAGATTATGGGGCCCCCTGCCAATAGGAGATTATGGGGCCCCCTGCCAATAGGAGATTATGGGGCCCCCTGCCAATAGGAGATTATGGGGCCCCCTGCCAATAGGAGATTATGGGCCCCCTGCCAATAGGAGATTATGGGGCCCCCTGCCAATAGGAGATTATGGGGCCCCCTGCCAATAGGAGATTATGGGGCCCCCGGGCAATAGGAGATTATGGGGCCCCCGGGCAATAGGAGATTATGGGGCCCCCTGGCAATAGGAGATTATGGGGCCCCCTGGCAATAGGAGATTATGGGCCCCCGGGCAATAGGAGATTATGGGGCCCCCAAGCAATAGATTATGGGGCCACACAGTATACATACACACAGTATACACACACACAGTATACACACACACAGTATACACACACACAGTATACACACACACACACTGAAAAGGTACTGGAGCGGCGGCGCAGCTCTAATCTTGGGATTTTCAGACCAAATTTTTACATACTGAGGCTGGCAACCCTGATGGGGCCCCCTAGTGACATGGGGCCCTCGGGCAGTGCCCAAATGGTCAGTCCGCCCCTGGTCATACCCCATGTTTTCTAATGATAACCATTCATATATATATATATATGTCAGTTAAAGTTGCAGCAACTTCAAAGTAGTTCAGGCACTGCTCTGGTGCGACTTTCATGCAACTTGAAGGAAGGGTTGTCACCTCGTCCCTTTAAATCCGAACACAAATGAATTACACGTTAAGGCCCCTTTCACATTACAGCGGGAGCCGCGGTGGCGGTATAGCGCCGGCAAAAATAGCGGCGCTATACCGCCGGGATTGCCGCGGGAATCGTCCGCTAGCGGTGCGGTATTAACCCCCGCCAGCGGCCGATAAAGGGTTAATACCGCCCGCAATGCGCCTCTGCAGAGGCGCTTCGCGGGCGGTATTGCCGCGGTTCCCATTGTTTTGAATGGGAAGGAGCGGTGAAGGAGCGGTATACACGCCGCTCCTCTCACCGCTCCAAAGATGCTGCTTGCAGGAGATTTCTTTGTCTCCCGCCAGCGCATCGCCTCCGTGTGTAGCCCTCCGGCTTTCACATTGAGGTTGCTGGGCAGGAGTTTTTCAGGCGGTATTTAGGCGTTATTTTTAGCGCTGTACCGCCTGAAAAACTCCTCAGTGTGAAAGGGGTCTGGCTGATTTAATGCAGATAGACCAGCGGTCATCAACCCTGTCCTAAGGACCCACTAACAGGCCAGGTTTTATGTATTACCTTGCAGACTAAAATACTCCAATCACTGAGCAGCAAATGAGATCACCTGTCATGTATTTCAGTTATCCTGCAAACCTGGCCTGTTAGTGGTTCCTGAGGACGGGGGTGATGAGCGCTGAGATGAGGCACCAAGTGAGTTTCATTACCACCTTTATCAGCCACAGAACCTAATTCATAGATATGTGATCGGGTTTAACCACTTCAGACCCGGACCATTTGGCTGGCCAAAGACCAGAGCACTTTTTGCGATTCGCCGCTGCGTCGCTTTAACTGACAAGTGGCTCCCAAACAAAATTGGCGTCCTTTTTTCCCCACAAATAGAGCTTTCTTTCGGTGGTATTTGATCACCTCTGCGGTTATTATTTTTTGCGCTATAAACAAAAATAGAGCCACAATTTTGAAAAAAAAAAAATACAATATTTTTTACTTTTTGCTATAATAAATATCTAAATATTTTTTTTTTTTTTAAGTTTTTTTCCCCCTCAGTTTAGGCCGATACGTATTCTTCTACATATTTTTGGTAAAAAAAAAACGCAATAAGCGTTTATTGATCGGTTTGCGCAAAAGTTATAGCGTCTACAAAATAGGGGATAGTTTTATGGCATTTTTTTTTTTTTACTAGTAATGGCGGCGATCTGCAATTTTAATTGTGACTGCGACATTGCGGTGGACACATCGGAGACACTATTTTGAGACCATTCACATTCATACAGCGATCAGTGCTATAAAAATGCTCTGATTTCTGTGAAATGACACTGGCAGGGAAGGGGTTAAACACTAGGGGGCAAGTGTGTCCTAGGGAGGGATTCTAACTGTGATTCTCCCCAGTGCTGTGCCTCAGAAAAGGAAAGTTGGGGCCGTAAATTTGAAGTCCTCTGGATGAGAGGTGCTGACTGCCAAGGGGTGAGTGAGCTCACCATCCATCCCTGTCTGCAGGGCCGCCATCAGGGGGGTACAGGCAGTACACCTGTAAGGGGCCCCGAGGACCCCAGGGGCCCGGATGGCAACACACTTTTTTTTTTTTTGTAAGGGGTCCGAGGTCTCCAGGGCCCCGGCTGGCAACCCTCCTTTTTTTTATTTTTTTTTATAAAAAAAAATAAAAATGAATATATATATATATTTTTTTTATTAAAGGGCCCAGAGGTTCCCAGGGGGCCCGGATGGCAACCCCCCCCTTTTTTTATATAAAAAAATAATAATTTTTTAATATATTTTTTTTAGTTCTTTATTTTTTCTTTTTCTTTCTTTTTTTTCTTATTTTTATATATGTATTTTTTTTATTAAATGGCCCAGAGGTCCCCAGGGGCCCGGAGCAGCACCCCCCCCCCCCCCCCCCGGTTCTCTGCTCCAGGGGGCCCATGCCTAAAGCTGTGTAAGGGGCCCTATAATTCCTGATGGCGGCCCTGCCTGTCTGTGACTGAAGTCTCCCCCCCTTCTCTCTCCTGCCTATGAGGGAGTACACTAAGGCAAATCAGAGTTCTCAGAGCACCCCTTACATCAGAGTTCTCATCTACACCAGAGGTCACAGTGTTCCCCCTTATATCAGAATCATCTCTATACATCAGAGTTCTCAGTGTTCCCCCTTAGATCCGGGTTCCCAGAGCATCCCTTATGTTAGTGTCCCCAGAGTTCTCCCTTACATCAGAGTCTGCAGAGTCCCCCCTTCCAGTGTAAGAGAACTCTGCGAGTTTAGAAGTAAAAGGGGGACTCTGTGGACTCTGATGTAAAGGGGAACTCTTGTTTTTAACTTCATATGATTATAAAAGTTATTTAATAGCAAAATATATGTATTGTTTATACGAAAAAAATAAATTGCTGTGCGTCGCTAAAGTGTTTTAAAGGGGGTTGCCATCCGGGCCCCTGGGGACATCCGGGCCCCTTACAGGAGTACTGCATGGCGGCCCTGAAAAGGTGATCTTCTGTACACAGAACGTGATTCTTAGTGCTTCTCGGGTGAAAAATGAGCCCAGCGTGTCACGTGCAGCGCGTCCGGCTTCTCATCCCCGTCCTTCTCTTCTGCTGCCAGAGGAATGCACTAATGACAATATGCGCATCATTAATACGATTCTGCAACTTTTTACAAGCGGAAGGCGTGCAAAAAAAAAACAAAAAAACAGATCCATCAGAAAGGAATGTGCGCTGGTTTTATAAATATTCCCCTTTATTAATTATGGTCAGTGTGTAAAAAGAGGCATTTTTTAAATGTTTGCTTTGATCGGTTACATTTTACGCAGTTGATATTAATAAGCTGCATTCTCATTTTCAGCCAGCAGGTGGAGAATTAGAATCTCTTTTTTTTTTAGCATCCAGGGCAGGGATCCATCATCACGTAGAGACCAGAGTGCTGACCTGTTGTCCCCCCTATCCTTACAAAGTCCTATATTTTTTCTGATGCCGTTCAATGCCACTTGGGGGTCCATTCACACCGCAATATGTGATCTGAGCGCAGGGTCGCCATCAGGAATTATGGGGCCCCTTACACAGCTTCAGGGCCCCCAGGAGCAAAGAACCTGGGGGGGGGGTGCTGCCTCAAATTGAGAAGCAGGGGGCTGCCCTGGGGACCTCTGTGCCCCTCCTTACAAAAAAAAAAGGAAAAAAATATATATATTTAAAAAAATATATATAAAAAAAAGGGGGGTTGCCATCCGGGCCCCTGGGGGCCTCTGTGCCCTTTAATAAAAACAAAAACAATAAATAAAAAAAAGGGGGGGTTGCCATCCGGGCCCCTGGGGACCTCGGGGCCCTTTAATAAAAACAAAAAAATAAAAAAAAGGGGGTTTGCCATCCGAGGCCCTGGGGACCTCTGTGCCCTTTAAAAAAAAGCTTTCATCGCTGTCATATTTTGAATGACAATTGCGCAGTCGTGCTACGCGGCTCCCAAACTAAATTTTTATAATTTTTTCCCCCACAAATAGAGCTTTATTTTGGTGGCCGTTGATCACCTCTGAAGTTTTTATTTTTTGCACTACAAATAAAAAATTACTGAAAATTTAGAAAAAAATAAAAGTTTTCTTTGTTTCTGTTACAAAACTTTGTAAATAAGTAAGTTTTCTCCTTCACTCATGGGCACTGAGGATGAGGCACTTATATGCAGCACTGATATACAGCACTGATGGGCACTCATAGGTGGCACTGATAGGTGGCACTGATATGCAGCACTGATAGGTGGCTCTGATATGCAGCACTGATGGGCACTCATAGGTGGCACTCATAGGTGTCACCAGGGGCAGGTTGACAACTCATGAGGCCCCCGGGCAATAGGAGATTATGGCGCCCCCAAGCAATAGGAGATTATGGCGCCCCCAAACAATAGTGGCATGGGGCTCTCGGGCAGTGCCCGAGTGCCCGAATGGTCAGTCCGCCCCTGGGTGGCACTGAAGCGCACTGATAGGTGGCACTGGTGGGCACTTATAGGCAGCACTGATGGGTGGCACTGATAGGCGGCACTGATAGATGGAAGTGTTCGGCAGCACTGATCAGGGGGCACTGGCAGGCATCACTGATTGGCACTGATTGGCATACCTGGTGGTCATGGGTGGGCATCCTTGGGGGGGCTGCACTGATAATCAATCAGCGCAGACCCCCCCTGTCAGGAGAGCAGCCAATAGGGTCTCCTCTACCCGTGCCTCTCAGCCTGAGTGGAGGAAAAGCCGAAACACAGCTCTTCCTGTTTATACTGTGTACAGGGCATCGGGGGAGGGGGGGGGGGGGGGTACAGGGAATCAGGGGGTGTGTAAGGGAATTGGGTGGGTGTACAGGGCATTAGGGGGGGGGGTGTACAGGGAATCAGGGGTGTGTACAGGGCATCAGGGGGTGTGTACAGGGCATTAGGGTGTGTACAGGGCATCAGGGGTGTGTACAGGGCATCGGGGGTGTGTACAGGGCATCGGGGGTGTTTACAGGACATTAGGGTGTGTACAGGGCATCGGGGGTGTGTACAGGGCATCGGGGTGTGTACAGGGCATCGGGGGTGTGTACAGGACCTCGGGGGGTGTGTACAGGGCATCGGGGTGTGTACAGGGCATCGGGGGTGTGTACAGGACCTCGGGGGGTGTGTACAGGGCATCGGGGGTGTGTACAGGGCATCGGGGGTGTGTACAGGGCATCGGGGGTGTTTACAGGACATTAGGGTGTGTACAGGGCATCGGGGGTGTGTACAGGGCATCGGGGTGTGTACAGGGCATCGGGGGTGTGTACAGGACCTCGGGGGGTGTGTACAGGGCATCGGGGGGTGTGTACAGGGCATCGGGGTGTGTACAGGGCATCGGGGGTGTGTATAGGACATCGGGGGGGGGGGGGGGTGTACAGGACTTTGAGGGTGTGTACAGGGAATCTGGGGTATGTACAGGACATCGGGGGGGGGGGGGGGTGTACAGAGAATTGGAGGTGTGTACAGGGCATCAAGGCGTTTGTACAGGACATCGGGGGTACGTAAGGGAATCAGGGGTGTGTACAAGACATCGGGGGTGTATACAGGGCATTTGGGGTGTGTATAGGACACCGGGGGTGTGTACTGAGATGATGTCATTAGTCTGCTATGGGCAGGAGGAAGCATTTCCTCAGTCTCCCCTCCCCCAGTGATCAGACTGTACATTGTAACTTTGTAGAAGAAGGAGGGAACATTACACTTGTGTGTATTATTATTCCTCTTATAATAAAATCAAACCGCAGAGGGCCGGATATCCATTATATAAAAGCAGCATTTTATTTGTGGAAAAAAAAAGGTCACGTGACGGAAGCAAGACACAGAGATAGTGAGCGACTCTGAAAATGTGAAGTAGGAGAACAGATTATATCTGTGTGATCGCCGGGCGCCCTGACGGGACTCGCCGCGGCCGCCGTCCCGGATCCGATAAAAAAACGTATAAAGTGCTGAATAGACAACAGATAATAAAATACAGAGACAGATAACAAATGGGGCCCTCGGGGGCCCCAGGCGAAGGTTACAGGTTAGTCTATATAAAAGTCACTTCCATCCATCGATCAATGAAAACCCCGCCCCCGGCGATCCCATCCATCGATCGATCAATGAAATGAAAACCCCGCCCCCAGTGATCCCATCCAATGATCAATGAAAACCCCGCCCCCAGCGATCCCATCCAATGATACAGCCAATCGCTTCGTGTGAACCTACTGCACCCTAAAATGGTTACAAAGTAACAATATCATCAATAGAATATCTCTGTATGATCGGAAAAGGGCCAGACGGGGATGTCAATGGAGTGTCAGCTCTTCTACATAAACTAACTTGTATTTGGGTTTTTATTGACCCCTCCCCCCCCTTATAGAGTCCATGATGGAACGGGAAGGTCCTGATGTCTAATCTGTAGACTCCGAGATCTTCATGTGTGGGGACGCTGATCTCATCCGATCGATTTACTTCCCCCCGGCGCGCTGCCCAAAGTATTTCCTGTAGGCGGCGGTGTAGCCGTGTCGCAGGGCGTAGCGGTCGCAGGGTTTGTAGTCCTCGCAGACCTCGCGTTGGCGTTCCTGGGGGCTCTTGTTGCGCTCGCGGATTCTGAAATGAAAGGAAATTCATTGGTGAGGACGAGTCGATGGTTATTGGCTGAGATGTTCGGCCCTTCCTCACATTCCTCACATTCCTCACACGCCCCCAACTCCTCCCATTCCTTATATATAGAAGACACGCCTTCCATTTTGGTTATATTTGCTCTACTACCACCCACCCCCGACACCAAAGAAGGACCACCCACCCCCGACACCAAAGAAGGACCACCCACCCCCAACACCAAAGAAGGACCACCCACCCCCGACACCAAAGAAGGACCACCCACCCCCGACACCAAAGAAGGACCACCCACCCCCAACACCAAAGAAGGACCACCCAACCCGACACCAAAGAAGGACCACCCCCAACACCAAAGAAGGACCACCCACCCCCGACACCAAAGAAGGACCACCCACCCCCAACACCAAAGAAGGACCACCCACCCCCAAAGAAGGACCACCCACCCCCAAAACCAAAGAAGGACCACCCACCCCCGACACCAAAGAAGGACCACCCAACCCGACACCAAAGAATGACCCCCAACACCAAAGAAGGACCACCCACCCCGAACACCTAGGAAGGACCACCCACCCCCAACACCAAGAAAAGACCACCCACCCCCAACACCAAGGAAGGACCACCCACCCCCAAAGAAGGACCACCCACCCCCAAAACCAAAGAAGGACCACCCACCCCCGACACCAAAGAAGGACCACCCACCCCCAACACCAAAGAATGACCCCCAACACCAAAGAAGGACCACCCACCCCGAACACCTAGGAAGGACCACCCACCCCCAACACCAAGAAAAGACCACCCACCCCCAACACCAAGGAAGGACCACCCACCCCAATACCAAGGATGGACCACTCACCCTCGACACCAAGGAAGGACCGCTCACCCCCAACACCAAAGAAGGACCACCCACCCCCAACACCAAGGAAGGACCACTTACCCCCAACACCATGGAAGGACCACTCACCCCCAACACAAAGGAAGGACCACCCACCCCCAACACCAAGAAAAGACCACCCACCCCAACACCAAGGACGGACCACTCACCCCCGACACCAAGGAAGGACCACCCACCCCCAACACCAAGAAAAAAAATACCCACCCCAACACCAAGGACGGACCACTCACCCCCGACACCACGGACGGACCACCCACCCCCAACACCAAAGAAAGACCACCCACCCCCAACACCAAGGAAGGACCACCCACCCCTGACACCAAGGAAGGACCACCCACCCCCAACACCAAGGAAGGACCACCTACCCCCAACACCAAAGAAGGACCACTCACCCCCGACACCAAGGAAGGACAAGTGATGTCACCAGACCAGTCTGGAGACTGCAGGGAAACGGCTGAAGTTCGCAGATTGATTGTTTTATTTCTATTAGAATTCGTTCTTACCTCTCGTTCATTCTTGATGGCCTTTGCTGGGTGCGCATGAAGGTGTTGGCAGTTCTGGAGTTCACAAAGGGGTCTGTGGGCAGTAAAAAAAATAATAATAATACAATTTGTAGAAAAACCAGCATCAGAAGTACAAAATTGTCAAACCTATCAATAAAATCGAGGTGGGTTGTGCACGAAAAACCCAACGGCATGCTGAGCTCCTGAAGAAGATGCCTTATGAGCGCTGAAGCCTGAATTGCTGATAATGTAGAAATGCTTATCCAAATAAATGCTGAATCTCGTCATTCCTTCTCCCATTGCTGCCCGTCAGCTCCTCCCCTGACAGAAGCCCAATTTGTGGACAATCCCATTGTTGACCTCAGGCAGAGGTCAGTTGCTACCTCCCTCTTTTCTCCTTTTTTTTTTTTTTAAGCCGGCTATAGATGGATCGAAATTCAGCTGGTTCAGCAGGGGCTGGCCAAATTTCAAACCATCTACGGCTATTTTCGTTCCTGGGAAGTCAACCTAATGATCGACTTCACACAAATGGGCTCGGTGGAAATTCATACAGGAATTATTTAGCGGCAACAGATTTCACATCACTTTACAATATAAAGGGTTAGGGTTAGGGTGAGGGTTAGGGGTTAGGGTTAGGGATAGGGACAGGGTTAGGGGTTAGGGATAGGGACAGGGTTAGGGTTAGGGTACAGTTACAATGCGATTCAATAAAAGAGGGTTTAGGAGGGCTGTGCTCCTGAGAGCTTACAATCTAATAGGGAGGGGTTCAAAAAGGTGAGAACTGTGGGGGATAAACTGATAGAAGTCTCTGTGCTTGGTGGAGGAGTGATAGGTTTCCCTAAAGAGAAGAGTTTTCAGGGATTATCTAAAACAGGGGTCTCCAAACCAAAGCAAAGGGCCAGTTTACTGTCCTTCAGACTTTAAGGGGGCTGGACTGTGGCCATTGGCAGTAGAAAATGTCCCAGCATCAGTGGGGAAAAATAATGCCCCATTATTGATGTCAGTGAGAGGAACGTACCCCATCATTGGTGTTATTAGGCTTCATCGTTGGGAGGAATTGTGCCTCATCATTGGGAGGAATTGTACCCCTTTATAGGCATTAGTTGGATGGAATTAAGCCCCCCTGTTGGTATCAGTAAATTAAATAGTGCCCCCAAGGGCCAGATAAATGCATGCAAAGGGCCGCATCTGGCCCCGGGCCGCAGTTTGGAGACCGCTGATCTAAAAGGTGGTCAAAGTAGGAGATAACCCGGATAGATTGAGGTAGAGAGTTCCAGGGGATGGGAGAGGCTCTGGAGAAGTCCTGAAGGAGGGGACAAGGGAACTAGAGAGCAGGAGGTTATGGGAGGAGTGGAGAGGATGGTTTGGGGGGGATATTTTGAGACAAGATTGGACAATATATTGATGGTGAGGCTTTTGTGGGGACCTCTCTCCATAATTCCGGGTCTGTTTGGTCCATCTGGCAGTCAGGACTCAGCATAGAGATCTCGCCAACAGTGTCCAAGAGATAGGATTTAACTATCAAACATTTTTTTTTTTCTAACATTCACCAAAAAAGTTTAGGAAAGTCATGGGTTTCATTCCCTTGGGCCAGATCCAGAGAGCGAGTACGCCGGCGTATCTACTCATACGCCGCGTACTTTCAAATTTCCCGCGTCGTAGCTTTCGTTTGAATCCTCAAGCCAAGATACGACGGCATCTGGGTTAGATCCGACAGGCGTACGCCTTCGGATCGTAGATGCAAAACTTCGGCGTCCGCTGGCTGGCGTTCTCTTCGTTTTCCGCGTCGGGTATGCAAATGAGCTATTTCCGACGATCCACGAATGTACGCGCGGCCGTCGCATTCTTTTACGTCGTCTCTATTCTGTTTTTTCCGGCGTATAGTTAAAGCTGGTGTTTTGCGACGTATAGTTAGACTTGCCATGTTAAGTATGGCCGTCGTTCCCGCGTTTAATTTGAATTTTTTTTTTTTTTTTGCGTAAGTCGTCCGTGAATCGGGATGGACGTAATTCACGTCTATGTAAAAAAAAAAATGACGTCCTAGCGACGTCATTTAGCGCAATGCACGGCGGGAAATTTAGGGACGGCGCATGCGCAGTTCATTTGGCGCGGGGACGCGCTTCATTTAAATGAAACACGCCCCCTAATCGCCGATTTGAATTCCGCCGCCAGAAATACACTACGCCGCCGTAACTTACGGTGCGAAATCTTTAAGGATTCGAAGATAACACAAGTAAGTTACGGCGGCGTAGCGTATCTCTGATACGCTGCGCTGGGGCAGATCTTTGTGGATCTGCCCCCTTGTGTCTATCTGATGATCGGATGTATTTCCCTCCAAGAAACAACTCCATCCAAAATCTCACATCTGGGAGGCGGAGAACAATACAAGTCTCTGCTCAGTCATTGAATCGGCTTCATTGGGTTACATGAGATTGAAGGAAAAACAATCGTCTCACCATAACGCTCATTAGACTCGTGACTTTCATGGGAATCTGAATCAAAGAGACCAAAAAATAAATTGATCAGTATTGATAATAACAATAAAATAATTCTCTATTTTTATCACATGTTCATCTATAGTTATCATTTGTACTCAGTGAAAGGCCTAGGTGTGCACACAGGGTGTGCTGGTTGTGCCCAGGCACACCCTAATCACCCCTGCTGCTTGGGACCCGCCCAGGGGGCGGACGGACCATTGAGTCACTCGGGCACTGCCCGAGGGCCACATGCCACTAGGGGGCCCCATCAGGGTTGCCAGGCTCAGTAAAACCAGGGACAGTATGTACCATATTTGCTGGCGTATAAGACGACCCCCTAATTTTCCAGCCAAAATGTTGGTTTTGGGATATACTCGCCGTATAATACTACCCCTTTCTTACTAGTCATGCCTCGCCTCATGGTGCCACCATTACATGCCAGACTGTGCCACTACATGCCAGACTGTGCCCCATTACATGCCAGACTGTGCCCCATTACATGCCAGACTGTGCCCCATTACATGCCAGACTGTGCCACTACATGCCAGACTGTGCCACTACATGCCAGACTGTGCCCCATTACATGCCAGACTGTGCCCCATTACATGCCAGACTGTGCCCCATTACATGCCAGACTGTGCCCCATTACATGCCAGACTGTGCCCCATTACATGCCAGACTGTGCCACTACATGCCAGACTGTGCCACTACATGCCAGACTGTGCCCCATTACATGCCAGACTGTGCCCCATTACATGCCAGACTGTGCCCCATTACATGCTAGAATGTGTCCCATTACATGCCAGACTGTGCCCCATTACATGCCAGACTGTGGCCCATTACATGCCAGACTGTGCCCCATTACATGCCAGACTGTGCCCCATTACATGCCAGACTGTGCCCCATTACATGCCAGACTGTGCCCCATTACATGCCAGACTGTGCCCCATTACATGCCAGACTGTGCCCCATTACATGCCAGACTGTGCCCCATTACATGCCAGACTGTGCCCCATTACATGCCAGACTGTGCCCCATTACATGCCAGAATGTGTCCCATTACATGCCAGAATGTGTCCCATTACATGCCAGACTGTGCCCCATTACATGCCAGACTGTGCCACTACATGCCAGACTGTGCCCCATTACATGCCAGACTGTGCCCCATTACATGCCAGACTGTGCCCCATTACATGCCAGAATGTGTCCCATTACATGCCAGAATGTGTCCCATTACATGCCAGACTGTGCCCCATTACATGCCAGACTGTGCCCCATTACATGCCAGACTGTGCCCCATTACATGCCAGACTGTGCCCCATTACATGCCAGACTGTGCCCCATTACATCCCAGACTGTGCCCCATTACATCCCAGACTGTGCCCCATTACATGCCAGACTGTGCCCCATTACATCCCAGACTGTGTCCCATTACATCCCAGACTGTGTCCCATTACATTACCCCTCCATTGTGCTGTTCTCACCGTCTGCGCTCCGCTCCGTGTCCCCCCTCGCTGTGCCCTTACCTTATCCTAAGACATGCAGAATCTTGGCCTGTACGTTTTTTCAAAAGCCGCGCCTCCTACGTCTTCTGTTCCGTGATAGGCGGACACTAAACACAGTGCCTCCTGGGAAGCTGACTGTTCCGCCTATCACGGAACAGAAGACGTAGGAGGCGCGGCTTTTGAAAAAACATACGGCCGCGATTCTGCATGTCTTAGGATAAGGTAAGGATGTTAGGTTACCGGCGTATAAGACGACTCCCGACTTTCAAGAAGATTTTAAGGGGTTAGAAAGTCGTCTTATACGCCGGAAAATCCGGTAAAAATCTGTGTTTTTTTTACACCTGTCCCTGATATGTCCGAAACCGACATGCTTTTGATGTGAAAATCCTGAGATTTTAGCTGCCCCGCCTCTGCACTGCCTCCTGGCGTGGTGGCCATCTGTGAGCCAAGGGGCCCCATAATCTTCTATTACCCAGGGGCCCCATGAGTTGTCAGTCCGCCCCTGGACCCGCCCCCTATTCACCCACAGAGCTGCTGGCTTTCCTCCTCTCCTCTCTTGCCGGCTGCTTTTGCAGTTTGGAGAGCTGGGGAAGGGGCCAGTAAATATGTCATTTACAGGTCCCTTCCTTTTCTGAATGAACATAGTGAGCGATCGGCACAAATCACTTACTGGGCTAGATTAAGATAGATTAGCGGATCTTTAGATCTGCGTAATCTATCTGATTTACGATCCGCCGGCGCAAATTTGAGAGGCTAGTGCAGTATTCAGAAAGCACTTACCTCGAAACTTGCGCCGGCGGATCGTAACTCCACCGGCGGAATTCAAATTCCGCGGCTAGGGGGAGTGTAGTATTTAAATCAGGCACGTCCCGGCGCCGATTTAAATGCGCATGCGCCGTCCGTGAATTTTCCCGGCGTGCATTGCTCCCAATGACGTCGCTAGGACGTCATTGGTTTTGGCGTGAACGTAAATTACGTCCATCCGTATTTGCGACCGACTTACGCAAACGACGTAAAAATGCAAAACTCGGCGCGGGAACGACGGCCATACTTAACATTGGATACGCCGCATATAGCAGGGGTAAGTATACGCCGGAAAAAGTCGAATGCAAACGACGTAAAAAAAAAAGCGACGGGCGGGCGTTCGTTTCTGAATCGGCGGAAATTTGCATATTCGTCACGTAAAAAACCGAAGCGCCACCTAGCGGCCGGCGGGAGATTGCATGATGAATCAGTCGCATAGATCCGACCGTCGGACTCAGAGATACGACGGCGTATCTCTTTCCGAATCTCCCCCACTGTGTCCGACAGAAAAAAAAGTCTGATGGAGCCTACACACGGTTGGAATTTCCGACCAAAAACTCACATCCAACTTTTCTTGTCGGAAACTCTGTGTGTAAGAGCATCCCATGTATTGGCAGGAGCACGCCCTGGTAAAGTTTCTGCTGCACTGCTATCAATGTATCCAATGAAGAGTTGTTCTCGACGCGGGACTTTGGAGGGTTCAGGTAAGTAAACCGGGGGGTGGGAGGGGGGCTGGACGGGGGTCTGTGATTATCGGATGTTTTTTCACCTTAATGTATAGAAGGTTTACCTAGACATTTTGGACAATTTCATTCTCCCGACTTTGTGGGAGGAGTTTGGGGACGGCCCCTCCCTGTTCCAACATGACTGCCCACCAGTGTACAAAGCAAGGTCCATAAAGACATGGGTGAGAGAGTTTGGAGGAACTTGACTGGCCTGCACAGAGTCCTGACCTCATCCCTTTGGGATGAATTAGTGTGGAGACTGCGAGCCAGGCCTTCTCATCCAACATCAGTGACTGACCTTTTCGGACAAATAAAAATACAAACTATTTATAAACATAAAATAAAATGTAAAGTTTTCAGGATTTTAATAACAATGTTATCCCCCTCCCCCCCCCCCCCTTCATTGACTACATTGTAACATTGCACAGCCTATCATTTGGAGGAGCACCAGCCAAACCACCTTGTCCTCTGTCATTACACAACATCACCATACATTTTTGCGTACCGTAAGCGAGGGCGACCACAGCGGCCAGCGCCAGGACCAGGAGAACGCCCAGGGTCTTCATTCCGCTCTCTCTGTTCCCACAGGAAAGGAGACTTCACCCGAAGAAGTGCTGAACAACGCGTCTAGAATCAAACACAGCGAGTTCTCTGTTAGACCCAACATCTGGGCTGGGCGGTTCTGACGGGAGGTATGTAGGGACTCTGCCCAGAAAAGGGGCGCCGGGGGACAAGAGAGGTGGGGGGAGGGGAGGGGAGGACAAAAAGGGGCGAGGTCTGAGGTTAGGAATGGGTCAGAAATATACGTTTTAGAAGAAGAAGATATCTGATTCTTGGGACCTACTTAGATCAGTGATAGAAAAGAAAAGCGGCGCACCACCGGAACCAAACATGACTGCCGCCAAGACGAGGACACAGGAGAGGTGACGCGTTTCACAAGCGAAGCAGCACCAGTCAAATGCGAAACGTGTCACCTGTGTGTGTATGCACGTGTGTGTATGAATATATATATATCAGTAGAGCAGTGGAAGGAGTCAGTAGTTATTTTTTTTATCATAACTTTTTTTTCCATTTTTTACAATCTTATTTAATAATAATAATAATAATAATAATAATAATAATAATAATAATAATAACAACATTATTATTTATTTTTTATCATAACTTTTTTTTTACAGTTTTTAAATTTTTTACAATTTTATGTAATAATAATATATTATTATTATTTATTTTTATCAACTTTTTTTTTTACAATTTTTCACAATTTTATTTAATAATAATATGATTTTATTATTATTATTTATTTTTATCAGAACTTTTTTTTTTACAGTTTTTCTATTTTTTACAATTTTATGTAATAATAATATATTTTTATTATTATTTATTTTTTATCATAACTTTTTTTTTTACAATTTTATTTAATAATAATAATATATTTGTATTATTATTTATTTTTTATCATAGCTTTTTTTTTTACAATTTTTCTATTTTTTACAATTTTATTTAATAATAATATATTTTTATGATTATTTATTTTTTATCATAACTTTTTTTTATAACTTTTCTATTTTTTACAATTTTATTTACTAAAAATAATATGGGCCAGATTCACAAAAGATACGATTGTCGTTTACGTTACACCGCCGCAGGTTTACAGCGTAAGTGCCTGATTCACAAAGCACTTACCTGTAAACTTGCGGCGGTGTAACGTAAATCCGCTCGGCGCAAGCCCGCCTAATTCAAATGGGGCGGGCGCCATTTAAATTAGGCGTATCTATGCGCCTGATTCATAGAATCACAGTTACACCTGTCGGATCTTAGGCTGCAATTCTAGGCCGGCCGCTAGGTGGCGATTCCATTGCGGTCGGCGTAGAATATGCAAATGACTAGTTACGGCGATTCACGAACGTCCGCTTTGCCCGTCGAACTAAATTGACGCCGTTTCCGTAGAGATGCGTCGCGTAAAACTAAGTATGCCCTCTAGGTGGTCTAAGCAATGTTAAGTATGGGCGTCGAAATTTTAAATTTCACGTCGTTTGCGTAAGTCGTCTGTGAATGGCGCTGGACGCCATTTACGTTAACGTCGAAACCAATGATGTCCTTGCGACGTCATTTAGCGCAATGCACGTCGGGTAATTTGACGGACGGAGCATGCGCAGTACGTTCGGCGCGGGAACGCGCCTAATTTAAATGGTGCCCACCCCATTTGAATTAGGCCGGCTTGCGCCGAGCGGATTTACGTTACACCGCCGCAAGTTTACAGGTAAGTGCTTTGTGAATCAGGCACTTACGCTGTAAACCTGCGGCGGTGTAACGTAAATGGGATACGTTACGCTGCCGCTGCGCAACGTATTTCTCTATGTATCTGGCCCTATATTTTTATTATTATTATTATTATTTATTTTTTATCATAACTTTTTTTTTTTTACATTTTTCAATTATTTTTTACAATTTTATTTAATAATTTATTATTATTATTATTATTATTATTATTATTATTATTATTATTATTTATTTATTTATTTATTGATTTATTTATTTTTATACAATTTTTAGTAGTTCCATTGGTCTGCTTTGGTGAGATATCAGAGGTCTAAACAGACCCCTGATATCTCACTTTTAAGACAGAGATTCC
The DNA here is from genome assembly GCF_905171775.1 of Rana temporaria. NCBI lineage: Eukaryota > Metazoa > Chordata > Amphibia > Anura > Ranidae > Rana > Rana temporaria. The sequence goes on along the minus strand of NC_053495.1, from coordinate 3,189,859 downwards.
CCGTCCCTTCTTCTACAGCCAAGCAGCAGGGGGAATCTTCTTGATTAGGGTGATTATAAATGTAATACAAATGTAACATAAATATATATATGTATAGAAACATTTGTGTTACATTTCTATTAATTTAGATATATATAATCTCTTTTTTGTATACAAATGTATTTAAATGTAATATAAATATAAATATATATGTTATATGTATATAAATGTAATATAAATTAATATAAATGTATAGAAATATAACACAGATGTATATAAACTATAAAATATATACAAATGTAACACACACACACATAAATATATATATATATGTATAGAAATGAAAGCTTATCGGAACGCAATTCTGTATCTAATCCCCACATTTTACTCCCAGTAGTTGCTGTCCCATATTTCTATAAAGCCCCATACACACCATCAGATTATCTGCAGATTTTTGTCTTCAGATTTACCAAAACCATGTAGTACAAGGGCCTGCCTGATTGCATACAAATTGAAACTCTTAGGCCCCATACACACCATAGAATCCATCCGCAGATAAATCCCAGCAAATGGGTTTCAGCGGATAGATCCTATGGTGTGTACACTCCAGCGGATCTGTTTCCGCGGATATTTCTCCCCTGGAATGGATTCCAGCAGATGAATATTTGCTGACATGCCAAGCAAATCCATCTGCTGGAATCCATCCCAACGGATGGATCCGCTCGTCTGTACAGACTTACCGGATCCATCCGCCCAAAGGGATTCCCCGCACGCGTCGTAATGATTTGACGCATGCGTGGAATTCCTTATATGACAGCGTCGCGCCCGTCGCCGCGTCATAATAGCGGCGACGGCGCGACACGTCATCGGCAGAGGATTTCAGCGCGGATTTCAATGCGATGGTGTGTACACGCCATCGCATAGAAATCTTCTGAAATCCTCGAGAGGATTTATCCGCGGATACGGTCCGCTGGACCGTATCTGCGGATAAATCCTCTCGTGTGTATGGGGCCTGAAGGTTTGACCTCCTATTATATGGTTTTGGTAAATCTGAAGACAAAAATGGTGTGTATGGGGCTTTACTCTCTTCTATGTACAGCTTGTACTTTCACCCTCTACTGGTTATCTTTACCTCAGACATTGCAATCAGCATCTGTGCTGAACAAGCACTGGGCAATACATTTACTATAAATATAAATATATATGTTATATGTGAATAAATGTAATAGAAATTAATAGAAATGTAACACAAATGTATATAAATTATAAAATATATACAAATGTAATATATATATATATACATGCATTAAATGTATTTCTATAAATGTATATTATTTAATGAAATATAAATAATAAAATCTATATAAATGTAACATACATGTATATACATGTTCTTATGTAAAGCACAGTCAGCTGTAATATATATAAAAAAATATATTAAATTAAATGACATTTATATTCAAGTATCTTATATATACTGCAAATATATTTATAGTAAAATTATATTACATTTATATCTATATAGATAGATCAATATAAAAATGTAAACAAACGTAAGAGAAATATATATAAAAATATATAAATGTAATATCATTTTACTATAAATATATTTGCAGTATATATAAGATACTTGAATATAAATGTCATTTCATTTAATATATATATATTTTTTTAAATAATTAATTTACTCCCAGTAGTTGCTGTCCCATATTTCCATGTAAAGCTTCCACGTTCTCCCTCTACTGGCTATCTTCAGTGTCAGACATTGCAATCAGCACCTGCGCTGAACAAGCACTGGGATGTAAGCAGGCAGTATCGTCATGTACTTGTCTGTAATGGGAGAAGTGGAAGAGTAAAGCACAGTCACTACTAAGGAGACAGCAGAGCCTGATGATTTGATGATCAGGATTGGCCGCCCTCGCAGTGTATAATAAATCGGATTTGCTGTGATATATAATAATAATAAATCTTGTCAGTAGGGGGCGCTGCTCGGGGCGTGGGTCCAGTATATACTCACCGAGGTGGCGGTGCTCTGCGGCTCTGGTGAGGAGTTGTGAAGATTTCTGGGTCCAGGATGATATTTATTGGGACGGTCCCTCCTCCGCTCCCTGTGTCACCGTCCCCTCCGTTATCACCCCCCCCTCATCCAAACACTTCCTCCCTCCCCCCCACACAAACCGCAGGCTGAAGCGTGAACAGCACATGGGACCCTAATTGGCTGCAGACCGCGCCGAGCGTCCAGGAGTGAAGTGAGGGGAAAATCGAGGCCAATTCCCCTCCTCCGCACGGAACATAAAGAGTCTCTAAAGAAATCAGCGACCGCTGAGAGGGCGACTGCCAATAAAACTTCATTTCCAGACGCCTCGCGGCGGAGGAAGGTAAAGCGCACCTGTCCGGCCGGACCTGCGTCATCGTTTTCATCTCCGGCTACAGAGAGACGTCTAAAGAGGGTCGAAAACCGCGAAAATCTCAGAAAAAAAACTTCCACGCCGACTCGCCGAGCTCTGAGCGCAACGACGTTTATTCAAAACTCAACTCCGCGATCGTTCCAGAAAAGAAGAAAAAAGGGTTAAATTCGCAATAATTCTCCAAAGGAGAGAAATAAACCGAAATGTATATAAAATGTAAGACAAATGTATCTAATAAATGTTTACAAACAAATACAATGTATATAAATGAAGGTAATATAAATGTACTGTAAATAGTGTCCCTGATCACTTCCACACCAGTTATAGTGTCCCTGATCACCAGTCACAGTGTCCCTGATCACCTCCACACCAGTCACAGTGTCCCTGATCACCTCCACACCAGTCACAGTGTTCCTGATCACCTCCACACCAGTCACAGTGTCCCTGATCACCATCACACCAGTCACAGTGTCCCTGATCTCCACCACACCAGTCACAGTGTCCCTGATCACCTCCACACCAGTCACAGTGTCCCTGATCACCACCACACCAGTCACAGTATCCCTGATCACCTCCACACCAGTCACAGTGTCCCTGATCACCTCCACACCAGTCACAGTGTCCCTGATCACCACCACACCAGTCACAGTGTTCCTGATCACCTCCACACCAGTCACAGTGTCCCTGATCACCTCCACACCAGTCACAGTGTCCCTGATCTCCACCACACCAGTCACAGTGTCCCAGATCATCTCCACACCAGTCACAGTGTCCCTGATCTCCACCACACCAGTCACAGTGTCCCTGATCTCCACCACACCAGTCACAGTGTCCCTGATCACCTCCACATCAGTTACAGTGTCCCTGATCACCTCCACACCAGTCACAGTGTCCCTGATCACCTCCACACCAGTCACAGTGTCCCTGATCACCTCCACACCAGTCACAGTGTCCCTGATCTCCACCACACCAGTCACAGTGTCCCTGATCACCATCACACCAGTCACAGTGTCCCTGATCACCTCCACACCAGTCACAGTGTCCCTGATCACCACCACACCAGTCACAGTGTCCCTGATCACCACCACACCAGTCACAGTGTCCCTGATCACCTCCACACCAGTCACAGTGTCCCTGATCACCTCCACACCAGTCACAGTGTCCCTGATCTCCACCACACCAGTTACAGTGTCCCTGATCTCCACCACACCAGTCACAGTGTCCCTGATCACCTCCACACCAGTCACAGTGTCCCTGATCACCTCCACACCAGTCACAGTGTCCCTG